>NW_025335761.1:65808317-65950773 GCF_004798865.1 Varanus komodoensis
TATATATATATATATATATATATATATATATATATATATAGTTTTTAGATGCCTTCCCCTTGCTATATAGCCTCGGGATGGCTCACAAAAATAAATAAATACAAAACAAATAACAAATAGCAATTACAATTAAAACCTGGAAACACACTGGCTGCACAATTAAAATCTATAAATATTAAACATTATCAAAATATTGTTTGAATAAAAAGGTCTTGGCCTGGCACCAAAAAACAAATAACGATGGCGCCAGGCTGACCTCTCTGGGGAGCATATTCCACTGATGGGGCACCACCGCGGAGAAAGCCCTCCTCCGGGTACCTTGCCTCCTGATGTCTCTCCCAGAGGGCTCCCGGAGCAGCGCCTCTGCTGCCGATCTCAAGGGGCGGGAGGGCACATATGGATGCAGGCGTTCCTTTAGGTATCCAGGTCCCAAGCCATTAAGGGCTTTGTAGGTGATAACCAGCACCTTGAATTGAGCCCGGACTTCAATGGGGAGCCAGTGAAGCTGGCAGAGGACTGGGGTTATGTGAGAGTAACACCCAGTCCCCGTCAGCAACCTGGCTGCTCTGTTTTGCACCATCTGAAGTATCCGGACCGTCTTCAAGGGCAGCCCCACGGAGAGCGCGTTACAGAAGTCCAATCGGGAAGTCACCAATGCGTGTGTCACTATCGCCAGGCAATCGTCCTCCAGGTAGGGATGCAGCTGATGGATCAGCCGAAGCTAATGGAAAGTGCTCCTTGCCACCGCTGACACTAGCGCTTCCAAAGTCAGCTCTGGGTCGAGGAGCACTCCCAAGCTGCGGACCCTGTCCTTCAGAGTGAGTGCAACCCCATTCAGGACAAGGTCCAAGTCACCTACCCCAGAGCCCAAACCACCCACCAGCATGACCTCCGTCTTGTCTGGATTGAGCCTCGGTTTATTGGCCCTCATCCAGCCCATCACCTCGGCCAAGCACCAGTTCAGCACAGCCACTTCTTCTGAGTGTCTCCAGGGTGGGAGAGCCCCCCACCCCTCCAGGCAGCTGGTCCCACTGCCGTATTGCTCTGGCCGTGAGGAAGCTCTTCCTGATGTCCAGCCTGAATCTGGGTTGCGGCAACTCGAATTGATTCTTCCGTGTCCTGCACTCTGGTACCAGTGAGAAGAGACCTTGGCCTTCCTCTTTGTGGCAGCCTTTTAGATGCTTACAGAGGGTCATCATGTCCCCCCTCCATCTTCTCTTCTCAGGGCTGAACATGCCCAGGTCTCCCAGTCTCTCCTCACAGGGCAGCTTTTCCAAACCCCAGATCATTTTTGTTGCCCTCCTCCGGACCCTTTCTAATTTTCCTGCGTCTTTCTTAAACCTTGGTGCCCAGGACTGGCCACAGTATGCGTTTTATTTGACCTTCTGCTGCAGGATGAGGCCCTCCCCCTCCTCCCTGAAGGGGGCCGCAGAATTCAGGTTCCCATTTCCCCTTACCTGGCCTGAGCACACAGGTGGGCAATGAGCCATCAGGGCAAGCACAGAGCGTGTGCTCAGGAGGGAGGGATGCGCAGGGATCGGTCCATTTCCCCCCCAGATGCATATGTAAATTTCGAGCCCTTTCTGTACCGAATAGGAAGAGCTCTGCAAACGTAGGTAAATCCTTATCAAACGGATCTGGAATGAAACCCTCACCCAGCTGCCCTGCCAAATTTCAGCAGGCACCTCTCTTTCCAGGCTAGGAAGAGCCACAATGTACCTGGGTGTTCTTTTGCAGGTGAAGATGAGGAGACGGCCCGGGAAAGGAGCTGGCGGCTGTCATTTGACAGCACAAACCTGCTGGCTACCCAGGGATCCACTCCCAGACTGGCTTGGAGACTCCCAACCCAGTCAGAGCCCTGGGCTTGCAGAAATGGGTTCTTATCCCCACTTGTTCTGGCATTCGAATGTTTGACATCTCAAATGCTAAGCAAGAGGGGCCTGGGTGAACTAGTCGCCGTCTTATCAATCCATCCAAATGCTTGTCTTTCATCACCTGTGTGCGTCTCCCAGACTTCCGTCTTCCCATCCAGGAGCTGGGATCTTCTGCGTCCCAGTATGGCGTGCCAGTTCCCCAGTTGCGCTCATTCTCAAGCTACACCACTCTGGTTCCATGAGATGACTAAACGGATGGGGATAGAGCGGTGGAGGGTAGGAAAAGACGCCGTCAGAGCCCCGTGCGAGTCCCTCCACATGGGAAAGATGGAGCATGTGATATCCTTGGCACAGAATCGGAGTTTCACTTGTGCAGGGTTTTGATCTTCTTTGCTTCAATGGCACACGCGGCCCTGACTTCTGCTCCTAATTGAACACCTTCGCCTGGGGAAGTCTGCGTTTCCCCTGCTCAGCACACCAGCCCTTGCAAGTCATTTGCTGTGCTGACGCTTTCAAAGGTGTGGGAGAGAAGGATGTAGAGCACGAAAGAACAAAGGCAGGCAGCCGCCCGGCTCGCAATCCCGCCAGTGCTTTCGGTGCTGATAAAGGCAGCCAGCGCTGGCATCTTGATCGCCTCTTCCAGGGCCTGTCAAACATTTGCAGGCAGGCAGCAGAAGCAGAGACGGGTTGAGAGAGGAGCCGCAACGTGGCTGAGAAGGAAAGAGAGCCGCCCTCTAAATAAAACCCCTCTTCCTTTGGTGGCCCAAAACGTGTTTGATGCAAGGCATTGTGCGAGAGAAGGGAGTGAGGAGAAGGAGGTTAGCAGAACGTCTGCCAATTAGAAGGACAGCGTTTCCTCGCAGAGGTGCTGATGACTGAGGGAAAAAAGCCCTTTCTAGTTGGGTTTCTGCAGCACACCCATGAATCTAATGGGATATAGGCTTGGAAGATTAAAATGCAGGAGAACCCTGATAATGCGGAGCCCTGGGATGTGAGCAGTCAACCCAAATCCAGGGGAGAAAATCATAAAGCAGGCGGAAAAAGCAAATGCGGGTGGACATTTGGAATCAAGGCTTCATCTTGGCGTGCTGGAAATAACTTTCCTCTGCTTGTGATTCTGGACTGTGAAGTGCTGAGCCACCAGCAGAAGTTCTGCCAATTCTCCCCCTGTTCAATTTCCGCCCCCAGTGCTGAGGCTGAAGGACCTGGAGCCCTCTGGAAAATGTGGGTCCACACTCTAGAGTGTACGTACGTTTAACGTATATGCACCACACTTCCTTATTGGAAGGATGGAGAGGGTGCGTCCCAAAGGGATATAGATCAGGACCAATTCCTTTCATACTTTTACCTCGTACTGGTAAAAGATCTGGAATTAGGAGCGAGCGGCGAGAGGCCAGCTTTGCAGCACACCAAGCGCCTCAGGCTGCTTCAGACCGAAAGCTGCAGAGGGCATCAAGTGGGCAGGGGGGCCCCACACAAACAAGGGGTGGAAGTGGAAGCCACGCACCCCAACTTCAAGCACAGGCCGATGGCTCCGTGGCCGATCAAGACAGAGAACTTGTGGTCCCGGTGGACAGCGCCACGGAAACATCAGCCTCGTGGTTGGCTGCTGCAAAAAGGGCGGATTCCATGACTGGTAAAATTTGGGAAGAAATTGAAAATAAACATAGAAACAGAGTGAGTCAGAAGGGGTCTCCCGGGCCATCTAGTCTGACCCCTGGCTCCAGCCGGCTCCACTCATGACATGCCCACCATGTGCATGTCCAACCTATCCTTGAACACCTGCACCAATGGGGCCTTAATAACCTCTCGTAGAAGCCCATTCCATACCCTCGGGGTCCTAACAGTCAGGAAATGCTTCTGGGCATCCAAATTGAACCTTGGCTCCATTGGAGCGCGTCCTGCCTTCCTCTGCAGGGGACAACTGGTCTTGTCCCACCTACGTGTGATGCCCCCTCACATACCTGCATGTCGCCAACAGATTTATTTATTTATTTAGGAGGCTTCTATGCCTCCCCATTCGCCGAAGCCTCGGGGCAGCTCACAATAATAAATGAATAAACACAATATAAAAACAATATAATCCCCTCGGAGTCTCCTCTTCTCCAGGCCAAAGAGACCCTGTTCCCTCAGTCTCGCCTCATACCATGCAAACCGGCCACCAGCCTTGTGGCCCTTCGCTGCACTGACTCCAACCTGGCTGTATCCTCCCTGTAATGAGGGGCCCAAAACTAAGCCCAAACTCCAGTTGTGGGCGCACCAGAGTTGCGTAGAGTGGTAGTAATACCTCTCTCGATCCAGAAGCCACACCTCTGGCTATGCACCCAAGGGTGGCGTTCGCCCTCTTGACCACCGCATCACACGGCTGACTCATGTTCAGCCTGCTGTCGACCAGCACCCCGAGGTCCCTTTCGCAAGTGCTGCTCTCCAGCCACTTGTCCCCCAACGTGTACTTGTGACACCCATTCCTATGCCCCAAGTGCAAGACCTGGCACTTCTCCACATTGAACGCCATCCTGTTGTCTCCTGCCCACTTCCATAGTCTGTCCAGATCCTTTTGGATCTGGAGTACCTGCTCCTCAGTTGTGGCCACTGCTCCAGTTTTAGTGTCGTCCGTGAATTTGATCAGCAGACTGTTCGCCCCTTCTTCCGTGTCGTTAATGAAAAGATTAAACAAAATCGGCCCCAGGACAGAGCCCTGGGGGACCCGCTTGTCACTGGCCGCCATCCCGATGATTCCCTGCTAATGGTTACCTTCTGCTTTCGGTCGGTCAGCCATGCCCTAATCCACCGGACAGTGCTTTGGTGTATCCCAAAACTCCTCAGTTTCTCCACCAGGATATCATGGGGCACTTTGTCAGAGGCCTTGCTGAAATCCAGGTAAACCACATCCACTGCATCCCCTCCATCCAGCCATCTCGAAACCGTGTCATAGAATTCCACAAGGTTTGTCTGGCAGGACCTGTTGTTGCGGAAGCCGTGTTGTGTGGCTGTCAGCCTCCCTTCCCTATCTAGCATCACTAGGTCTCTCTCTATTATGAGCCTTTCCATTGTTTTTCCTACACCACCCAGATCACACCGTCCTTCTCTGTGGTGCAACCACATTTGGAATATCAGGTATAGTTCTGGTCACTGCAGAGAATAGAAGGTATTATTGAGTGTGACAAAGTACAGAAAAAGCGTGAGCAGGGACACAATTGATGAGTGTGCAAACCTGCCCAGGGTGGAGGAAGTCGGAAGAAAGGGAAGACCGGAGTCATCCCAGGAAGCTGCCAGGGGGAGATTCAGGACAGGTGAAGGGACGTCTTGACGGATGCCGCTACCGAACGAGGCTGCACGGCCAGCAGAGATAGGGGAACACATGGTGGGCACGGCTCTGAGTGGCTGCCAGCTGGTGCTTGCGAGGGCCACCCTCATCATCGGAGGCAGGGGGTCTGCCAGCCCCACGTGTTGGGGAACCCAACACCTGCCTTTCGTGGGGCTCCCGCTGTGCGAAGGAGCTTGCTCTTCTGATAGCCTGATGCCTTATTTTCCACTCTGCGCACGAGTCGGAACTGTTGCCCTCCCTGTGAAGTGTTGCCTAGTCTGTAGCTGCCCAGCTCAGATGCAAGTTGGCCTCCTCTGGGAGGAGAACGCGGCCTTAACTTCCTCAGTCCTCCCCTCTCCTGGATCAGCATCCTTTCTGCAACAACAGCCCTCTTTGCTCTGCTAAACTTCTCCTGGTCAGCGGCTCTTGTCAGGAGCTTGGTTTTCAGCAGGGCCACGTATTGCCATCATGAGAAAAACTCTGCTCCCTTCCAACCATCCCCCGCCTGCTCAGCCCTCCTCTATTAAACAAGGATAAATCGAGGAAAATACATACACTGGCTAAGCTTTTTACAAGCTTCAAAGAAAACTGAAAAGCTCTGGTCAGGAAAATATTATTTATTGCTGTGATGGTGATATAATGAAGTTTTGCGCTGACATGAGGAATTTGCCTCCTCCTGAAAGCACCCAGAATGCCACGTACATTTTAATGCTCAGCGGAGCTGCAGCGATGCCGTTCTGGAGGTTCGTTTGATTTATTTGGCTCCAGGTTCCCTCTGCTGATGCCTGCGCCTCGTGGTGCTGGGGTCCCCTTTCAAAAGGAACATGAGGGGAAGCTGACGGACGGACAGGAGGACTTCCGGGCCGCCCTCAGCCTTTGGGGAGACAGTTGATTGCAACCCGCCCCCCAATTCTGTTAACGGACAGCAAAGAGAGGTTTGGTTCTGATGGGATCCAAGTTTCTCTTTCATGCATTGTATGCCAGGCAAGCCAGCCGAACCAGGTACACCATCCTGGTATGAGAAAGGACACTGAACACTCCAGGCATTGGCGAAACAGGACGGATGGCAGATCATGCCAAAGGAGCCCCCAAGGGGCACGGACTGGGCAACTCCTGAGAAATACTGGAAGAGAAAGGGACTGGGGGCCCCCTGCCCCCATGGGAAATAACTCAAGACCCGGAGGAAACGTAGAAACCGAGGGGGCTTCCACCACCTGGCCGTGGCAATGCTGCGTCACAAGTGAAACTGCCCCGAACCCACACGAGATGCACATTTTCAGCTTCAAAATGGCCAATAAATCTGCAAAAGGCAGAACATGCTTTCCCAAAGGACGGGCATTTGCACCTGTGTGTGATTTTAGCCTGGCGTATTCTTGGCGTGGGGACTCTTTTCCGTTTCGGCAGGCAGCTCACCGGCCCGTCACTGAAGCCATTGCGGTCCCCGTCCGAAGATTTCCACGTTCTTTTCTGTGGGGCATGTTCACTGGTCCTGCTTGCAACCTGCCGCCGCTTTGGCACATCTGCTGCTGACGTTGAGCAGGTGTGCATTCTGCAGCATCTGTCAGAGGCATGCCTCAGCTCAGCATCGCTGCACCCCAGCTGCGCACGAAAGGGCCTTCCCAAAGATGCCGAGCTGGACGGCAGGACGGTTGCAGGCATCCCCCCCACTCCCCGCAGAAATCAGAAATCAGTGCGCAGAGGAAGCTAAGGGCATGGCTGATAAATTGCACGAGGCACACATTTCGAAAGACACGGCTTTTTGCAGGAGAAGGGTGTTGTAATGGCAGAGAAGCTGAATGGTTTAAAAAATAAAAAATCGGTCTTCACAGCAGAGTTTGTGTGTTCTGAAGGCAAGTCAGAGGAATTAGGGCAGTTAGAAGTGGCAAAAGATGAAACTCGACCTGACTGAGAAGCTGAAAGTCAGCAGGGTCACCTGGTCCAGAAGGGGCCCATCCTACAGTTATCAAAGAACTCAAATATGAAATTGCTGACCTGCGTACCAAAATATTTATCTTGTCCCTAATATTAGCTTTTGTACCAGAGGTCTGGCGAATGGCCAATGTGACACCAATTTTTAAAAAAGGGATCTGGGAAATTATAGGCCACTTAGCTTAACATCTGTTCTGGGAAAACTGCTTGAAAGCATAATTAAAGATAGAATCAGTAAGCACAGCAACCCCAGCTAAATAAAAACCAGTGTGGCTTTTGCAAGGGGACATCCTGTCTCACTACCTGTTTGGGGTTCTTTGACAGTGTCAGTACGCACCTCGGCGGCGATCCAGTGGATCCGTTTACTTGGACTTCCTAAAGGCTTTTGAGGAAGTCCCTCACCAGAGGCTCCGGGACAAGCTAAGCAGTCCTGGAATGAAGTTGTGGGGCAGTCCTCTTAGGGGTCAGCAGCTGGTTGAAGCACAGAGGGCAAAGAGTGGGTCAGCGTGTGCCTCTCTCCCAGCGGAGAGGCGTCATCGGTGGAGTGCCACCAAGCTCTGCACTGGGACAAGCTCTTTTCAACCTATTCGTAAATGATCTGGAATTAGGAGTGGGCAGCGAAGTGGCTGGAGACACTAAACCTTTTAGGGTGGTTAAAACCAAGGGGGCTTGTGAGGCGCTCCAAAGGGACCCTCTCCAAGCTGGGAGGAGGGGCATCAGTGTGAAAAATGCAGCTTCACTGTGAAGAAGACAAGCCCCATGCTAGGCCGAATTAGGAATGGAGCAGAGCAGCCAAGCGCTTCCTTTCCTTCTACTAATCTTTGGTACAGCCACATTTGAAATATTGTGCTCAGTTCTGGCACACAAAAAACACCAGGTGTGTCCTGCTGGATCAGACCCAGGCTGCATGTACTCCAGTGCTCTAGAGCACACGTTCTGTGACTCAGTTATGGCTCCCCTGAGTCATGGAATTATACAGTGCTTTTTTTGTAAAAAAAAAAAAAAAAGGTGCCGGAACTCCCATCGCCGCCAGCAGTAAGCCCACACACCAATCCCAAGCCGAGCAGCGGAGCAGCATCCCGAGCAGCGATCTCTCACTATCAGATAGCAGATCGCAGACACAACAGCAGCCTGCAGGCACCATGTTAAGGATGCTTGCTGCTGATCTGCTACTCTGTTCAACAGCACTTCGTAAAATCCATTGAAAAAATGGTGCCGGAACGCCGTTCCCATGCGTTCTGTGACAAAAAAAGCCCTGGAATTATAGAATCAGAGAAGAGCAGAAAGCCATCGGGTCCACCCGCTGCTGTTGCAGGACTCCAAGTCGCACCACCCCACTCAGAGGGCTGCCCAGTTTCCCCTTGAATGTCTCCAGTGTGGGAGAGCCCCCACCTCTCCAGGCAGCTGGTCCCACTGCCGTGTTGCTCTGGCAGTGGGGAAGCTCTTCCTGATGTCCAGCCTGAATCTGGGTTGTCACAACTTGAACTGATCATTCCGTGTCCTGCACTCTGGCATCAGCGAGGAGAGACCTTGACCTTCCTTTTTGTGGCAGCCTTCAAGGTATTTATGGAGGGATATCATGTCCCCCCTCAGTCTTCTCTTCTCAAGGCTGAACATGCCCAGCCCTCTCCGTCTCTCCTCATAGGGCAGCGTTTCCAAACCCTGGGTCATTTTTGTTGCCCTCTGCTGGACTCTTTCTAATTTTTCAGCATCTTTCTTAAATCTCGGTGCCCAGAACAGGACATGGTATTCCAGGTGGGGTCTGGCTAGGGAGGAGTAGAGGGGAACTAAGTTTTCACATGCTTCAGAAATTGAATTGGGTGGAATCATGTCTGAAGTGACAATCGTCCCAACTGATGCTCCTCCAAGAGGACTAGAATCCCAGAAGAGCATGCGAGTTGCTGCACAGCACCAAAAACAATGTCCAGGAGACCCAGAATTTGCTCTTGACTGTCAAAATGTTACCATCATCCCCTGCTTCCCAGGTGGAGGGTTCAGGTTTGCTGATTAAATGCATGATAAGCTCAACTGCACCATGTTTGTTTCTGGCATACCAGTAATTGCTTGCCACATGTTTTTCTGAACACATGTCACATCCTGGATTCTGTATTAATCACTGGAATCATTCTACAGATTAACGGTGTGCCTTTGGTCTCAATAGGACCGCTTTTGCTTTTGTTCTTAAAAAAAGGAAAATAACTTACAAGGTTTCCATCCTGAGCTGGAGTTCTTTTCCCATTATCTGAGGAGACTCTATATTTATTTGCAATGCTTTTGTGGTGCGCCGAGTCATCGGGAGTCCATCCAGTGATATTGTAAAGTTAATGAATTTCTTAGCAGATCTGTGTAAAATGCCTCCTTCAGAAAACGCTGCTGAGTGCAAAATTAATTGGCAGCATTTACAAAAGGCTCGTCTCACCTGTTGCAGGAACAACTGACACGGGGCAGGGAGAGGTCGAGAAGGGAAGATTCGTGGGCTTTTATTTCTCGGTCTGTGTTTAACTCACAGCCATGCTGTGGTTCCGGTTTATGCCAGGCATTCAAGCGGTCCTGGTGAGCCGATCTGGAAGACGGGAGGGAGGGGGGCTGCTGCGCTGGCAGCCGGACATGAGGGAGAGCATCCCTGGCGACAATGTCGAATATCAAACTTCTCTCCATCTTCATGCTCCACACCGTGCATGACTCTGGTCCACTCGCTCGTGTGCCCAAGCATCTCTCTTCCCGAAGTGAGCAGCCCTCTGAGCTTCGCCTTTTCTCGCAGGGGAGCTCCTCCAGCGTCTGGGTCACCTTTCTGTGCCTTTCTGGTTCTCAGGGTCTGTGGGAGCAGGGGCAGCTTGCAAGCTGCCTCAGGATCTTTGCAAGAGGGAGAAAGGCAGGGCAGCTGTGCAGGGCGGCAAAGACAGCGTCCGTATACGACGTGATCCTGCTCTTGGCTGCCCCGGGGCCACGGACCGGCCTGAGGCGTTTCATTTATTTATTTAAAGTATTTCTATGCCGCCCCAGTACTAAAAGTCTCTGGATGGCTTATCAAAAAGAAAACACGCAAAGCAAGCATATATAACAAACAACGCCCAACACACTGCATCCGATAAAGGATGATAAAAACAGGGATGAAACCAATTAATGGTTAAAGTATTGGGAGAATAAAAAGGTCTTTGCCTGGCACCAAAAAGAGTAGAGCGATGGTGCCAGGCGGACCTCCCTGAGGAGCGTGTTCCACAGTCAGGGCGCCACCACTGAAAAGGCCCTTCTCCGAGTAGCTACCCTCCTGATTTCTTTCAAAGAGGGTTCCCGGAGAAGGACCTCTGTCTCAGATTTCAAGGGCTGGGCAGGCACATAGGGGAGAAGCCGCTCCTTCAGGTTTCCAGGACCCAAGCCCTTTAGGCCCGGACTTCAACTGGCAGTCAGTATAAACCATATAGGACTGGTGTGACATGGGAGTACCTGCCTGTCCCTGTTAACATCCTGGCAGCTCCATTCTGGATCAACTGAAGTATCCGGACCGTCTTCAAGGGCAGCCCCACGTAGAGCGCATTGCAGTAGTCCAAATGGGAGGTTACCAGAGCCGGGTCACCATTGCCAGGCGGTGCTCATCCAGGTAGGGGCGCAGCTGATGGATCAGCCAAAGCGGAAGGAAAGTGCTGCTTGCCACTGCCGGCACCTGGGCCTCCAGGGACTGCTTGGGGTCAAGGTGCACCCCCAGAGTTCCTCCAGGAGCCTGAGGGTGGGCTGGGGGGGCAGCCCAGGAGATGCGATGCGGCCTCTGGGTGGCAGCGCATCCGCACCGAGGGCAGGGAGAGCGCTGCGTGGGATCGCGGGAGGGCTGCCTCTTCCCCAGCAGGTGGGCGCCTCTGCCACCTCCCTGGGAACTGCTCGGGATGGATCCCTGGCGCTCGCAGCAGCGCGGTTTGCTTCCAGCCTGCTCCGCGGGATGCTGTGTCACTTTCAGGGAGCAACCGTTCCGGCCACTCTCAGAGCTGTGGGAACTGTTGGGAGGTGCTTGGTGGCCTTTGTGGCTCGGCCACAGCATCCGCCTGGGACTGTGAGGCCCCAGGAGGGGAGGAAGTGGGGAGGCCACCTTCCGGCCCCAGGTGGGGGCTGCTCCAGAGCAACCCGGCTGTGTCCCTCCCTTGCTCCAGGTGGGCTTTGACTCGCTCAGGTAGACGTCAGACCAGTTGCCCGTCGCAATGAGGTTGCCCATTGCAGGCTCCGCCTTTGCTTCCCCTGGCAGAGCAAAACCATGCGCACACCTCTGCTCAGCCGCCTGTCGACCCCCAGCCTCTCTTCCCCTGTGGCTGCAATCACACTGGTGCAGTTGCATAATAGTCACAAGGATTTCAACAAACACGCCCCTTTGCTCACGAGCACAGAGGGCTGTGTGCGGGAAGCCAGGGGGAAACGGAGCAGGTGCTCCAGTCACTTTCCAGGCTTCCCCTCAGCATGCGCCACAGGGCAGCCGCTGCCACAGCTCCAGGGGTCCCCAGTCGGGCAACTCACTGGCCTGCCTCGGGTGCTGTAATCTCTGCGCTCGCCAGGAGAGGGAGCTGCTTGTGCTCCGGTGGGACTCCCAGTGGCAGAGACAGGAACTGCAGCCCCTGCTTGAGGCCTTCCTGGCAGCATGTGGGGGCCGCCAGGGGCCACTGGAGGAGGCCTAGGTGGCTCCTGTTGACCCACTCCAAGCTGTCTTTTGTGTCATTTCCCCAGTCCAAGCTCGGTGGGGTCGCACTTCAATGGAAGCTCCTTCCCTTTCATCCAGAAGAACTTTCAGTCCGACTGTGTAGATATAAGGAATATTATTATTCCGCATAAGGGGCTGAAATTCCGTGAAAGTGCAGTCAATGAGCTCCTTATCTCATTTTGCTCAATATGCATAGACTTTCAGGACTCACAGGAGAAGAGATCTGCAGATGATCGCAGAGAACTCAAAAGGGCTGCTTTGGATCATCTATTTTAAAATGACCTTTT
The DNA here is from genome assembly GCF_004798865.1 of Varanus komodoensis. Taxonomy (NCBI): domain Eukaryota; kingdom Metazoa; phylum Chordata; class Lepidosauria; order Squamata; family Varanidae; genus Varanus; species Varanus komodoensis. The sequence continues at coordinate 65,820,393 of NW_025335761.1, forward strand.
CAAAAGGACTGTGGTGGCTCAGAATATTTTAAACGACAAGCTACACCCTTTAAGAAGGACCCTTCCCAATTAACGGGGCAGCTAACTGAACAATTCCTCTGTTGTTTCTCCATGGATGCAAATCGGGCTTCCTTAACCCTGGAATATGCAATGCCCAGCATGATGGAGGTTGTAGTCTGGAGGGGAACAGGCTGGGGGGCTGCCATAATTTATACTCAGGTCTGGTAGTAGTGAGATTTGGGCTGGGCGATGGCAGGCATCCCCGAGGAACAAGCCCCACAGCGGTGCAACAAGATGGTCTTCCCGCTGTTCCTTGGGCTCAGGCACAAGGGGGGCGGTTGCCCCACACGACTGGGAGGGGTCGGCCCCTGCAAATACTTCTCTCCAGCAGCTTGAACCCCTGCCAAGCCCAGACGCAAACAGTGTCCCAGTGAGGGAAACAGCTGCTGGAGGCAGCCTGAGCCTTTTGGGGTGGTGTTGGGGGGTCAGGACTGGGAATGTTAACCCTTCCCCTCCCTGCCAGCAACCCCTTTTCTGAAAATGCGGCTCATGTTTCAAGGGAAGCTCCTTTAGCTGGGCTGGAGATTTCTCAGGGCACCTGGATGCCTCGGACGCCCCCTCTGCAGCGGCCCCCGCCTCTCCGCTGCCCTCAGTTTCGCATGAAAGTGGCTCCGAGAGTCGGACTCCCCAGTCATCCTGGCCTGCTGCCTCCAGACCTCGCTTTGGATGGGACACTCCGGAGTCCAAATTAAGAAGCCTTATTGCTTCTTAATTTAGGGAAGGGGATTTTATTTATTTATTTAAAAATTTCTATGCCGCCCCATTCGCTGAAGCCTTGGGGCAGCTTACAAAACATCAGTTAAAATATAAAACACTAAAAATATAAAACACATTAACATTATAAAATAAGTCGCCCTGGCCGAAGAATTAAGCAAATAATATTAGCAATTAAAATGACATTTGAATAAAAAGGTCTTCGCCTGGTGCCAAAAAACAAATAACGACGGTGCCAGGCGGACCTCTCTGGGGAGCGCATTCCACAGATTGGGCGCCACCGCAGAGAAAGCCCTCCTCCGAGTACCTACCCTCCTAATTTCTTTCACGGAGGGCTCCCGGAGAAGAGCCTCTCCCGCAGATCTCAGGGGGCGGGTGGGCGTATACGGACGTAAGCGCTCCTTCAGGTAGCCAGGTCCCAAGCCGTTTAGGGCTTTATAGGTGATAACCAACACCTTGAATTGGGCCCGGACTTCAATGGGGAGCCAGTGAAGCTGACGGAGGACTGGAGTCATGTGAATGTAACGCCCCATCCCCGTCAGCTAAATTAGGGAAAGGAGAGTCAAGGGATAATTGGGACACAGTTAAAATGGCCAAGAAAATAAAGCCGCTCCCTTTCTAAACAGCTGATGCTATTTATTTATTTGTTTAATGTATTTGAAGCTTTTTAAGAACATCCCTTACTGTAGTCTCGGGACGGTTTAACAGTAAGACAAAAATGAAATAAAGCACAGCATTCTGATCAAATTCTCAACCCGTCAATAAGAAAAACCCATAATAAAATAACAGTCAAAGCTTAAAACATTGGGAAAATAAAAAGGTTTTAGCCTGGAGCTGAAAAGAATAAAGTGACAGTGCCAGGTGAACCTCTCTGGGGAGCGTATTCCACAATCGGGGAGTCACCACAGAGAAGGCCCTGCTCTGGGTAGCCACCCTCCTAATCTCCTTCAAGGAGGGCTTCTGGAGACGGGCCTCTGCCCCAGATCTTAAGGGGTGGGCAGGCACATATGGAAGGAGACGGTCCTTCAGGTAACCAGGTCCTGAGCTGTTTAGGACTAGTTAATCCTGGACATGAGTCTTAAATTTGCTGTGAGATGCAAGAATTCTGCATGATCACCAGAGAGCCAGAGGGGCCAACGGTTAGAGAGGTGGATGGGGACTGGGGAGATGTACATTCAGTTCCCCACAAAGCCACGAAACTCACTGGGTGACTTTGGGACAGTCAGTGACTCTCAGCCAAACCTACCTTGCAGGGTTGTTGTGAGGATAAAATGGAGAGAAGCAGGTAGACTGCATGGGAACTAGCTCAGGTTCTTTCCAGGAGGGAAAAGGGGGACATGAATATAGTACATGAAGGAACAAACTGAATTCTACCTCAAAGTTCCTTCGGTATCAGACTGCGGACTTTGTTCTTCTGTTCCTGTGAAAATGTGTGTGTTTTTGTTGTGAGTTTTCTAAATCTGTCCATCAATTGTACATATTTTTTTTAAATGCACACGCTTCCCCCCAGATTAAAGCATTTTGTGCCTTCCTTTCCAGCTGGACACCTTGCCAGAACACCCCTTTTCCGTCCTGCAAATTGCAATATATGCACAGAAATTTGGCCACGGTCTGTTCCGAGAGGAGCAAACGGGGAAGAGTCTTGTCCAGACAAGCTGACATGAAATCCCCAAATTTCATGAGAGGCAGCCATTTGAAGCGCAGGCCTTCCTTCTCCCCACTGCATTCTGGCCAAAGCCCCACAGCTTCCCAGCATGCCCACATTGGGATGCCTTGGGCTTCACATCCCAGGACTTCTCATCCCCAGGGAAGAGTCAGCCCAGCGTTAGAAATCACGGGCCAGACTGCCTTTCCCAAGAGCAGCGTTGTGCAAATACGGGGGTGTGAAGCCAGCAGCAGTGGCGCATGGGCATCAGGCGTGTGTCGGTGTGGTGGTTGCGAAAGGACCGCACGCACTTCGCTTGTCTTGCCTGCAAGAGTCTGCCTTTGCGCTCCGAAAGAAAGCAAGGGAGGGTATAAATGCTGCATGAGAACAAGAGCCCAGAAGGTTCGTAAAGGAGGAGGATGCCAGGGGCGGGCGAGAGCGTGGGGTGCGTTCCCGCCACTCCCTCCCAGCCTGTGCGCTCCGTCCCCGAACGCTGCTCTGCAAGAGAGCGTAATTCCAGGCCTGGCGCCGGGAAATTGCACCAGGTGCTAAACGGCCCATCAGGTGATTTCCTTTCCGAACAGAACGAGAGCGGAGCTGCCAAGAGGAGGCTGGAAGCAAGAAGGTGCTTACTCCACAGAATGGTCAGCCGAGGGTGCCAAATGCGAACTCTCATTTTCAAGGCCCGGAAAACTTTTCTTTTGTCGTTGGACACCCGCCCCCTGCAGGCTTGCGAGTCAGAGCTGGAGCGGAAGATGGTTCCCCGTTCTCAGTGGTTCTTGGCACTCGCTGCAAAGCCGTCAGCCTTGCTCCACCGCTGATCCTCCCAGTGCCTCCCACAGGGAGCTGGGGCACAGGGCTCCAGTCCCAGAGATGCCCATAACCACGCAGGCTTGCCCGCATCCTGCCCTCCCCTCACTGGACCCTCCTCCCTGCCTCCCTCCCCCCCGCCTGCTTTTGCTGATTTCGCAGGATCATGGAACCACGGAAGAGTAGAGCTGGAAGGGGTCAAGAAGGCCATCGGGTCCAACCCCCTGCTGGTGCAGGACACTCATTTACCCCACCCCTCCCATTGATTGATTTATTTAACTTTTTATATGCTGTCCCAATACTAAAAGTCTCTGGACAGTTTATAAACAACCAAACCCCCCGCAAAGCAACCATATACAACAACGAACAGATGACACACTGTATCCGATCACGATAGTAAAAAGCATGGATAAAACCAATTAACTGTTAAAATATTAGGAAAATAATCAGGTCTTCGCCTGATGCCAGAAAGAGCAGAGCGCAGGGCCAGGTGAGCCTCCCTGGGGAGCGCGTCCCACAGTCGGGGCGCCACCACCGAGAAGGCCCTCCTCCGAGCCGCTGCCCTCCTGACCTCCTTCAAGGGGAGCTCCCAGAGACGGCCCTCTGCCTCTGCTCTCCGGGGCCGGGCCGGCACATTTGGCCTTGACCGTTCTGTCACCCCACCTAATATCCTGCTATAGGGTTTACTTTTGGGTCAGTTTTGTGGGTAGGTTCCTAGAAGCTCCAGTTATCTGTGGAACTCTGTGCACACCGTGGAATCCGCTACTGTGGGCGGAGGTGACGGCAGCCCGTCTGGGTGGCTTTCCCGGGGACAGGGCAGGTTCACGGAGGGGGAGGCCTTGTGGGCTCAGAGCCCCCTCCTTCCCCAGAGGTGGGCTGCCTGCAAGCACCCACTGCTGAGGTCTTGCACCCATCCTGCTGAAGGATCCTGTGTGCCGTTGGTTGCTCTGCCCTCGTCCAGTTTTCCATTTTCTGATTTTCTTCTCCTGGAGTCCATTGCCAGGATCAGGGAAACCCTTTTCTTTGACTTGCTTCCTCAGATATGTTCAATTGCACATAAGGGAAATACAAAGCAAAACGAACCTGCCTCTTCCGCTAGCTGGCATGCTTTTATATGCTCCTAAACATTTATTTCATGGTTCAGTTGGCTGCAGCAGCTTGTTAATCTATGTTCTCATTATCCGCAAGTCTTCCTGATCCGTGTCGCTTCCAGACCAGCGTCTTGCAGCCTCCTTTGGAGCCCTGCTTTCTCAGCCCAAGCACATCGCGGCAGGGCGAGGGGGAGCATCCCGGAGGCGCAGGGTGGCTCCTCGCAGTGCTCGGGTGGACATGCACCCGCGTCCGTGTGATACCTGTGGGGGGGCGCCACACGGAGGGGAGTGCAGACATAGAAACATAGAAATTAAGCGAGTCAGGAGGGGCCTCCGGGCCATCTAGTCTGACCCCCAGCTCCAGCCGGCTCCACTCACGACATGCCCACCATGTGCATGTCCAGCCTGTCCTTGAACACCCGCACCGATGGGGCCTCAGCCACCTCTCGTGGAAGCCCATTCCACACCCTCGGGGTCCCGACTGTCAGGAAGTGCTTCCTGGCATCCAAATGGAACCTTGGCTCCCTGAGCTTTGCTCCGTTGGAGCGCGTCCTGCCTTCCTCTGCAGGGGAGAACAGGTCTCTCCCCACCTCCGTGTGACGCCCCCTCACATGCCAGCATGTCACCAGCAGATCCCCCCGAGTCTCCTCTTCTCCAGGCTGAAGAGGCCCCGCTCCCTCAGACCGGTTCTCCCCTGCGGTGGAAGGAGGAGAACATCAAGAGGCGTGGCCCTTTTTCTTTTCTAGGATGCATCCAGCCTTGCCGCAAGGCACGCCTACATCATTCCCATCATCTCCCAAAGTGGAGTCCCGCACCTTGGCCCGTCAGACGCACGGCTGAGCATTACTTCCCCAGCCAAGGGTCAGGTTTTCGCATGCCTGTGCCAGCCCCAAAACCAAGCTGGCACCCAGCAGCATTGCTGCCTCATTCACACATACCATGTGGCCCCCGGACCTGATGCCCGAACCCCCCCGCCCCACACCTCCCGAGCGTTGGCAGAGCTTCGAAGTACATCTCAGTGTCTGAATGGCGGAGTTGCGAGAAGCATCGTACAGAGTGTTGCTAACTGCTATTGCTGATTGGAATTGCCCTGGCTCTGACGGCAAGAAAGAGGCAATGCTTCCAAACTCACATCAAATTGCCGCAAGGGATGCAGGCTGAAGTCCTGACCCCGAAGCCCTGGACAGGGCTGCCCCTCTCTGCACGACACCCGCAGTCCTTACGCCTAAATTGGTTCTGACGTGAAGTTCAAGGATAAGGAGCAGAAAAGAGTCGAGTCCCTCCAGAACGTGGACGGAGGCCTGAGTCAGCGGCTCGGCTGAGTTCTCCTGCCCAAGGCGTGCAGGTTGCAGGTAGGCCCAGTTCTGGGATGCCAAATATAGCAAAGCACCTTCTGGTGTGGAAACAGGCATGGTGGAGCATGAATCTTTTATGGCGGCCAAACCAGGCCTCATGCAATATGGAGGAGTCCCAGACCTCCGACTTGTCGCTCCAGTGACAGGCTCAACTTCAGGTGAGCCTTTGAGAACTCGGCCGCTTAGCTAATGAGTCGCTGTGTGCAAGGTGAGGACATTACCATTTGAACACCGAGCTCTCCATCTCCTTCCTTTCGGCTGCCTTGCCCTCATTTTTCAGATCTGTTTTGCATATTTAGATTTACACACTTTTCAGAAGAGATTATTATCATACGGGGAATGAACTCAGGAGCATAGAAACAGAGAAATAGAGGGAGTCAGAAGGGGTCTCCCGGGCCATCTAGTCTGACCTCCGGCACCAGCCGGCTCCACTCGCAACATGCCCACCATGTGCACGTCCAGCCTATCCTTGAACACCCGCACCGATGGGGCCTCAACCACCTCCCGGGGAAGCCCATTCCACACCCTCGGGGTCCTAATGGTCAGGAAGTACTTCCTGGCATCCAAGTTGAACCTTGGTTCCCTGAGCTTTGCTCCATTGCAGCACATCCTGCCCTCCTCTGCAGGGGAGAACAGGCCTCTCCCCACCGCTGTGTGACACCCCCTCACATACCTGCATGTCGCCAACAGATCCCCTCTGAGTCTCCTCTTCTCCAGGCTGAAGAGACCCCGTTCCCTCAGTCTCGCCTCATACGGCATCCCCTGCAAACCGGCCACCAGCCTTGTGGCCCTTCGCTGCACCGACTCCAACCTGGCTGTATCCTTTCTGTAATGAGGGGCCCAGAACTGAGCACAATACTCCAGTTGTGGGCGCACCAGAGTCGTACAGAGTGGCAGGAATACCTCTCTCGATCCAGAAGCCACACTTCTGGCTATGCAACCAGGGGTGGCGTTCGCCCTCTTGGCCACCGCATCACACGGCTGGCTCATGTTCAGCCTGCAGTCAACCTGCACCCCGAGGTCCCTTTCATAAGTGCTGCTCTCCAGCCACTCGTCCCCTAGCCTGTACTCAGGGCACAGAAAGCCTTCCTCCAGAATAGCATCTCCTCCAGGCCGCTCCTTCCACGGCCAGCCTGGGAGGTGTCCCTCGCGCTGCCTGGGGCACGTGGGCGTGGGCAGGGGATGGGCTGACCCAGCTGGGTGCAGCGGCCTTCGTTCCTTGCCGGACGGCCCAAGCCGAGCCTGCAGCCGGGTGTCGCCTAGTCCCGGGAAGGGAGGGAGGCCCGGCTGCAGCGCTGTCCTGAGTGAGGAAAGGCAAAGCCGATTCCCCGGATTCTATTCCACCCTCTCTTTTTTCTTCCACAGATGAAAAAGCCGCTTCCCCCACCTTGGCTTGTTACCTGCCCGGCCATTATTGACTCTAAAATGCACGCCCAGAGCACGCATGCACAGGGAGAGAGAATGCAGAGGAAACCACGGCAGTTGGAAGAGGCAGTCTGGGTTTCTGGTCAAAATTGTCCAGCTGGATGCCTGGACTGCCTCTGGCTATCAGTTGTCCTTCTGGGCTCAGGAAATGAGGAGCCATGTGACATGGAGAGTTGGAGCAAACTTTGCTGAGTTGATACGGAGGATGGAGGAGGTTTCTTGCATGGCATTCTGTGTTTTGAGTGCAGGAATATCTACTGAGAAAGCGCCTGGGTCCATCTAGTGTGATATTGCTTGTGCTGGCTGGCAGCAGGGGCCCTCCAAAGTTTCAGGCTGGAATCTTTCCCCGTTTTGACAAATGCCAAGTTCTGTATCCAGGAAAAGGAAACCAAATGCACTGTTACAAGACGGGGAAAATCTGGATCAGCAAGACTGCAAGTGGGAAGGATCCTGGGACTGATGCAGATCACAAGCTGAGTGCGAGCCGGCAGTGTGATAGGGCTGCAGAAAGGGCAAATGCTCATGGAAGGATCGCTTCCAAGGCCCGTGAAGTTCTGGTTGCCCTCAGCTCAGCCCTGGTGGGGCCTCATCTGGAGTCCTGCATCCAGTTCTGGGCACCACAGTTCAAGAAAGAAGCAGAGAGCATGGAAAGGGTTCCAAGGAGGGCAACAAGGATAATCCAGGGACTGGAGCAAAGCCTTGCGAAGAGAGAGGGGAAGAACAGGGTGTGTTTAGCCTTGAGAAGAGAAGATCGGGGGAGACGGGAGAGACTCTGCAAGGAGCTGAAAGGCTGTCCCAACAAGGAAGGCCAGGCTCTCTTGGGGGAATTGTGGGCAATAGGCTAAATATGAGCCAACAACGCAATGCAGCTGCCAAAAGGGCAAATGCTGTTTTGGGATGCATTAACAGAAGTATTACTTCCAGATCATGAGAAGTAGTAGTTCCCCTACACTCCTCACTGGTCAGACCTCACCTGGAATGCTGTGGCCAGTTCTGGGCACCAAGATTTAAGGAAGATGCAGGAAAATTAGAAAGAGTCCAGTGGAGGGTGATAAAAGTGATCCAGGGTTTGGAAACATGACCCTGTGAGAAGGGACTGGGAGAACAGGGCATGCTCAGCCTGGAGAAGAGAAGACTGAGGGGGGACATGGTATTCCTCTACAAGTACCTGAAAGGCTGCCACAAAGAGGAAGGTCAGGATCTCTCCTCGCTGATGCCAGAGTGCAGGACACAGAATAGTCAATTCAAGCTGCGACAACCCAGATTCAGGCTGGACATCAGGAAAAGCTTTCCCACTGTCTGAACAACACGGCAGTGGGACCAGCTGCCTGGAGAGGTGGGGGGCTCTCCCACACTGGAGGCATTCAAGGGGAAACTGGGCAGCCACCTGAGTGGGGTGGTGTGACATGGTGTCCTGCAGCAGCAGAGGATTAGACTCGATGGCCTTAATGGCCCCTTCCAACTCTGCTATTCTATGATTCTTCGCGATCATCCCAGAGTGCTGGAATGACAGGCTCAAGTAGCAGGAAGCCAGGGCCTGGCTGGAGATCAGGAAAAGCCCCCGGACTGTCATGCTCACTGGAGGTGGGGGGCTCCCCCACACTGGGGGCCTTCAAGATGCAACGGGGCAGCCCCCTGAGAGGGAAGGTCTACCTGGGAGTCCTGCACCGTGCAGGGGTTGGACCCGATGGCCGTCTGGCCCCTTCCAGCTCAGCTCTTCCATGAGTCTATGACCCTACAGAGCTCCTTCTTCAGTTCTTGTGAAGTGTGATGCAGCCAGGATCGGCTCCAGGTTCAAATCCCAGGGCGGCTGCCCTGCCTCCCTCCCCCACTCATGTATAAAGGAAAACAGTGATTTCAAGAATCCTTCCAGAAATTGTTTATGGTCTATATTTGCAGACTGGTGCTGGAATGGGACAGAATGGACTTCTGGGTGAATACAGAAAAGTGACAGAAACAGGCAGACCTTTTTGTCCGGAGTGAGAAGGCATACCTGTGAAGCTAATGCTTTGGGACAGGTATTCCAGGGGGATCGAGTATGAGAAAAGGCGCTTGTTCTGCATGCGTCACATGAGCGGGTGCCTTTCGCTGTGCTCCTGGGGTGCGCCTTGGCTGTGGCCTCCCCCTGAAACAGAATCTGTCCGGCCCTGCCATGTGCTCATTCTCGGCATTTCACCCCGGCTCAACCTCTCATGAAGACCTGCCCCTCGGAACCCCAGAAGTTTCTATCAAGGGGGCACGGTAGCTGTAAGGTGGCCTGTGCCCCCGGGGGGCTGTAACCCTCCTGTCCCCCCCCCCGCACTCTCTCGTCCTGATGCGCTTGCAGCGGCCTTCTGCGAACGCTCCTTTCCCCAGGCCTGAAGGAAGTCATTAAGGACTTCATCTGGAAAATACTGATCTCTTAATAATGCTAATAACTCAAGTCAAAGAGTGGATATCCATTACGTTTCCAAGACATCTGAGAGGATGGCTCAGCCTTTTAGCAAACATGAGGAAAATTATGCTCCCATTAGCTCCTTTCTCCAACAAAGACAACATTAACCTCCGGAAGAGGCCATGCTCTAAAGTGCCTTGCAAACTTTTCAATTTAACCCCCAGCCGCTCCTGGAGGGATCTGTGGCGCTTCCAAGATGTGGTGCTTCCAAGCAGATGGCCGGGGCTCTGGCCGAATCAAGCCGGCGGGCTTCATCTGGTCACTCGGGGCGCTGCAAAACCAGCGGCTCCGAACAGCACGTGGCACCAGACCTTCTGGAAAGACCCGATCCCCCCCGACGGGCCTTTGGATTAAGCCACGGAGGACACGATCCGATCGGGTCGGGATGCCAACTGGAATGTGTGCAGCTCTGTAGCCACAGACTTCACCTTCCTCATCGGAGGCCCAGCTGTGACTCCGGGGGAGGAGGGGGCATCCGGGCATGGGTCGTTCCATTCCAGCTGTGGTGAGCTCTTGGCCATTGGATGCTGGAAAATATTGGGGTCCCCCTGCTTTAGCAGAAAACATTGCATCTTCTTCATCTCATTTCTATACCACCCACGGCTGAAGCTCTCTGGGCGGTTCACAGCAAAGCATGCAAACAATAAAAGACCATCAATAAGACCATTAGCAAGAATTAAAATGGTTTGAAATACTGTAATGGAACATCAAAAGGCAATAAAAAGACCAGGCCAAGGGTAAAAGACAGGCGCCTGGGTCATCATGCCGGCCTGAGTGACCAGGGAGGCCTTCAAAGGAGACCGGACTGTCTTGAGTTGGCACCAGAAAGACAGCAAATGTGGCCCCCGGCAGGGCGCAGTGGGGAGGTTGTCCCGGTGGTGGGGGGCCTTCCCCAGCTGCCACCACCTGGGCCTCTAGAGGGCTGGTACCGGAGGAAGGACCTGGAGGCCAACGGTGGCATCTGCATGGACAGGTACTGGGAGGGGTATCCCACAGGAGTTGTGGTCCCATGGCATGTGGGGCTCTAGAGGTTGAGCCCAGCACCTGGAATTGGGCCTGAAGCCTCCAGGCAGCCAATACAGGTGGGTCAGACCTGGCTTTATGTGCTTGGACCACCTGGTTCGGATCATTAATCCAGCTGCCACATTCTACACTAGAACCATCTTCAAGGGCAGCCCCACGTAGAGGGCACCGCAGTAATCCAACCTAGAGATGAGCAGAGCGTAGATTGCCCAGGCCAGGCTATCCCTCTCCAGACAGGGGGGCAGTGGGGCCACCAGCCGAGGCTGGAGAAGGAGCTCCGCGCTGCCGAAGCCAGCTGAGCTTCAAGGGACCCAGCTCAGAATTCTGCTTCCTGCCCTCATTTGTAGCCCGTCTGAATGGGGAAAGGCACTTTGCAGAAGCTCTGCTTTTTTTGAAAGCTGTGCATTTTCAAGAGCACGTTTCGCAAGTGCTGAGTTTGGAAAGTTGCGAACAGTTCTGGAAAACAGCTGCCCCATTTGTGCTTCCATTTGGGATTGCAAGGGGAGCATTTTCGGCCACGAAGCGAACTGACATGAAAGCCTCGTGCACGTATTTGTTCTGTTTTGACTCTCCGCGGAGCTTGCCTGCGTCAAGCAATGCAAAATGCCCGCCGGATGCCCGCATTTGCAGAGGAAACGGGTGACCTGCCAGGGAGCAGGTGAACTGCTGTGGCCCTTTACCAATTAAGCGCCCTGACCAAAGAAAGCGGCAAGCCCTTCATTTAATCCTGCTTAATCCTCATTCTGGGGATTCAAGCTCTGATAGCCTTTCGACAAGACAGTTAATTTATTCCATCTAGCAGCCTGGATTTTGCAAGCGTTCTTGGTCCCTGCGATGGGAAGGGGCTTTCATTAGCAAGCCACTGCTTTATCCAACACCTGAGGGGACGAGGCAGAGTCGTCTGGGGGGGGGGGGTACTGTGCCATTGTGCATGGCTTCTGGCCTCCATGGAATCGAGGAGGCAGAGCGGCAAAGCCGTGTGGCAGTTCGGGTACTTCCTGAACACTGAAATCACACCACCTAGACTAGGTGGTGAACTAATTAAAAGTGCCACCCTCTGGGAGAGGGTGTGGGTCTTCCTGATTTCCCACCTTCAGGCAACACCCCCCCCCCACCCCGCATGGAACTTCTGCCCAGCAGCTCAAATGTTATGACTTGTGCTTGCAGGCCCACCATTTCACTCCATCTTGTGCATAGCAGACTTGGGAGGGGGCCCTGAAGGCCATCGAGTCCACCCCCTGCTGTTGCAGGACACCAGGTCACACCATCCCACTCAGGTGGCTGCCCAGTTTCCAGTTTCCCCTCGAATGTGTCCAGAGTGGGAGAGCCCCCCACCGCTCCGCACAGCTGGTCCCACTTCTGTGTTGCTCTGACCATGAAGAAGCTCTTCCTGATGTCCAGCCTGAATCTGGCTTGTTGCAACCTGAATTGATTCTTCCGTGCCCTGCACTCTGCGATGAGCAAGAAGAGATCTTGACCTTCCTCTCTGTGACAGCCTTTGAGGTCCTTCTAGAGCAGGGGTGGGTAACTTGTGGCCCGCCAGCTGCTCTGGCCTACAACTCCCATCAGCCCTTGCCAGCAAAACCAGCCGTGAGGGATGAGGAGAGTTGTGGGTCAAAACACTGTGGGGGCTGCAAGTCTCCCCCAAGAAGGAGGAAACCGTCCACCTTTGCCTCTGCTTCCAGGCCTGCTCACCGAATCCTCTCCTGTCTAATGCACAGGTTGCAAACCTCACCACGGAAGGAAAAACAGGTTCTGGGATGAGAAAGGCTGAGCGAGGCCTCGGCTCAGACCTGCAAAGTGCTTTGGATGGCGGAAAAAGGCAGGGAGGCGAGACCACAGGATGCCTCCAGCATCCCAGGAGGTGTCCACTCCTCCCGGTCCCTGCCCTGCCCCCTGCCTCACGCCCTGCTTGCGGGGCTGTGTCACCCCCTGGGGCCTGCCCCAGCGTGCCCAGGTGAGTGGCCCAGCAAGTCCCTCCCCGAAAGTTTCAGCCTGCCTCGGCCCGTAGGGCAGCGCTGTGGAGTTGGCAGCCTGGACTTTCCACCTCCCACCTCTTTCCACCTCCCGTCACAAGGGTGGGCAGGCAGGGAGGAGAGTGCCAGATGTTTGGGCCGTCAGCCATGCTGGCGGGGGCTTCTGGGAGTTGAAGTCCTAAGCATTTGGAGAGCTCTCATCCGCCCGGGCCTGTTCTAGAGGGATCCCATGTCCCCCCTCCATCTTCTCTTCCCAAGGCTGAACATGCCCCGTTCTCTGTCTCCCCTCGCAGGGCAGGGTCTCCAAACCTTTGAGCATTTTGGTTGCCCTCTGCTGGACCCTTTCTAATTTCCCTGCATCCTTCTTAAATCTTGGTGCCCAGAATTGGATGCAGGATTCCAGGTGAGGCCTGACTAGAGAGGAGTAGAGAGGAACTGCTGCTTCTCGTGATTTGGATGCAAGACTTCTGTTAATGCATCCCAAAATGCCTCATTCCAAGGAAGGCCCCCTGATACCGCTTGGTTTACTTGCTTATCTTTGTTTGCTGTGCGCCCCTAACATGACTCCCTGGGTGATGCAGAAAAGTCTTTAGCCCTAAAATACAAATAATACAATCCAAGAGGCCTATGAAAATCCAAACTGGCATCAATAATAAAACCCACTAAAAGCTACAATAAAAAAATCACATGGAGAGCTAAATCCCTAAGAGCTAAGAACAGCACAGCCAGGATAAAAGTGGAGACAAAAATGTTAATATCACTTTTACGTGATGCTAATTTGGAATGAGCAGACGTTCGAGGAATGCGAAAAGCCCTGGCTGAGCAGGAAGCGCTTGGCCAGCGATGCAAGGCGTCCGCCGAGCCCCTGGAGCAGCGGCTCCAGGCCCCAGAACAAGGGGCCTTGCTCTCGAGAAGACCCCTGCCCTTTCCCCGCACCCCCGGCAGTTCTGACAGAGCCGGCACTTGTGGAAGGACTGTGCCCGTGGTCTCAGGGCATGGCTGGGGACCCATGGCAGGTTGCATGCCGTGGCACCGGAGCCGCTTCCATGCCTCCCTGCCCCGAGTTCAGCAGCCATGGAAGGACAAGAAAAGAGTAAATAGAAGACCGTTAGAAGAATTTCATGACGAATGGAAATTTTATTGTGCTTAGCATGACTAATGGAAGTTCAGGGGAGTTGGGAGCTTGGAAAGGAGAAAAGGAAAGCAGTAGAATTTGAACTGGTTAGAAAAACTGTTGATGTTTAGAATAATGATTCTTTTTTCTGCTTTGCAAACGCTCACAGAGCGTGGGAAGATAGGGAGAGAGGCAGTTTTGGGGGCTGCAATGTATGGGCTGTATTTGTTTATGATTCCCCTGGCAACTTTGATTATTTTGTTCCCTTTAGCCGGTTCTGTTTATATTAGTTTTCCTTTTATTCTACATTTTCTTCTATGTATTTGTACTTGTTAAGAAAATAAACATTAAAAGCGGAAAAAAAAAAAGAAAAGAAAGGCAAGGAAAGAGGGACTTTCACGAAAAGGCATGCTTTGTCCTACAGAACACTGAACGTGCCGAACGGAACCCCCTTAATGCTGTGGAAAAGCGCCTTCTCGGTTGGCCAAGCCCCCTGTGGCCAAGTGCAGCTGTCGGGCGTGAGACCTTTGCAAGCCGCTGCTTTAGGACGGGTCATCCCAGGGTGCAGGACAAGGGATAATGCGCTCGAGTTCCAGGAAGCCAAATTCCAGCTAGATATCCGGAAAACCTCCCCGACTGATGGAGCAGGAGAGCATTGGAACCCCCGGTGGGCTCTCTCACCCTGGGGGCATTCAAGATGCAACTGCGCAGCCATCTGAGAGAGAGGGTTTGACTTGGAGGGGAATCCAGTGGCCCTCTGGCCCCTTCCAACTCTACTGTTCCATGATGCTATGAAACACAGAGACATGGAAACAGAGCGAGTCAGGAGGGGTCACCTGGGTCATCTAGTCTGACCCCCGGCTCTAGCCGGCTCCGCTCACGACATGCCCACCATGTGCATGTTCAGCCTATCCTTGAACACCAGCACCGACGGGGCCTCAGCGACCTCCCGTGGGAGCCCATTCCACACCCTCGGGGTCCTGACTGTCAGGAAGTACCAAATGAAAGCTGTGCTGAAAAATGGCATTTTGAGAGGATATGTTTTCAAACCTCTATTTAAATGCAATTTTGCGTGCCAATTTCAGCCTCACTCTCTCCCCAGCCCAACCACTGACATAGAAACGGAATGGAAAAAATAATTGTTGAGCACAGGACGAAACTGCGTTGGAAGGAGAAATGGCTGCCCTTCCTTTCTGGCACAACCCTCTGCCTCGTTGGACAGAAAGAGGGGCTTTCTTATAAACGGCGCCATCGTCTGAAAGTGGATTTCAGGGTGGGATATATTAAAATGCATGCACATTAAAGTAAATTGATGCACTTTTATGTACATTATACATTAAATCAGAAAGTGATGCAATTAAGAGAAGCAAAATCAGCCCACTGCTGAAGATGCGATAATTGAAAATGCTTGCACAACTCCATGGACGGGGCTGAATTTTGTCGGATTCCTGTTTGGGGGCATCCAAGCCTGTCGCCTCCTCTCGTGTCAGTGATTTGCACAAGCTAATTATGCCTCGTGCAGCGGAGAAACAGGTGTGCAGAACGGAGCAACTGGTTCCAATCTGTCCTCTGTCAGTTACCAAATCATCTTTCAATACTAGATTTATTTGCTTGGAAATCCACCTGAGCCACAGGGCCTCATCCTGGTCCTCCTTGGCTCTACATCTGCCTTGTAATTATTAAACAATAACAATAATTAGGGGAAATGCTTTGCATTCCCAGATGCAATTAGCACCCCGGCTGATCAGACAAGACTGAAGCAATGCCAGATTTGTAAACTCGGGCTGCAGATGGCCGTGGCTTTACGGGGAGGCGCCTCCTTCCACAGCTGGAGACCCACACGACCGACCGCTGGCTTCTCTTCCTCCATGCTGAAAAGCTCGTTCATTCCAGAGGTGGATGGAGGCCAGAAGGTGCAGAGGGAATGGAGGGGAGGCTGACTGGGGCAGACCCTTGGTGAGGACCTGAATGAGGGCGCAGAGCATCGGCTGGATAAGCCTTGTGGTGCTTTGCCAGTCCTGCCTTCCGCCGGTGGTGCTTGGCGAGTGTGTAACGGCGGGGGCTGCAAGCACTCCTGGAGTGGGCCAGATCCGTTCCCTGGTGTGCTGGCACACAGCCACTGCTTCTGTGCTTGGAGAAGGGTGTTCTGGGCCTGCCCCTTCGAGAATGAGCAGAATCCAGGGCTCGACCCGCGGCCGAAGTCTGCACCTTCCCAAGCTTGCAGCGTGATTTGTCGACTCAGCTCCCAAATATGTTTGGCAGCGTGTTTACTGAAAGATTTTGTAGGGGCAGGGGAAAAAAGCATTATGCACGAGCAACGCATTTGATCTCCAGATGTTTGGTGGGAAAGAGGGAAAAGTACTTTGAAACAGACCTGTTCAGGGCGGAATGGAAGGATTTCATTGGATTTGCAGAATTTGTCCATTAGTCAGATGAAACCTGATTGAAGTGAACAGGTTGCAGGCTGCAGGCATGGCTGGTCTCAAGCTTTTTCGTAATAAGCCCGTATATTCGGATGCCAGCCCCACAAGAAACGGCACCCGGTGCTCCGGGGACAGGTCTTAATCGCTGGGCCAGTTGCCAGAACCCCGTGCACGCACACGTGTGCTCACACACAGAAGGGTGTGCAAAAGTCCGCAATTTAACCAGGCTGCCAGACTGTCGTCATAGCGTTTTACTAATTAAAGGGCTATAACCTGCATTCAGCACGAACAGCTCGAAAGAAAAACACAAAGGGGGGGAAGCTTGCCAGCAAACGCAGAACAATAAACCCAGCGGACAGCTAAGCTTTTGTCGAAATGGTGGGAAGATGGTGGGAAAGACGTTCTTTTGCAACCGCTCAAAATCAGGCCGTCTAGGAAGGTCTTTGCTGCATGCAGCAAACTGAGCCAGAGTCCTTGGCAGGGATTCCTGGGCGGGGGTATTGCCACAGAGTGCCCCCCGTCCCATATTCCCACCCTCCTGGCCTCTCTTGGGGGTGCTGCATGTTGGCTGGGGGTCTCCAAAGGGGGGATAATATTTGGGGTGGGGCAAAGGGAGTCAGAACTGGAGAGCTTTTGAACTGAACTGGGCGTCTGTTTCTCAGGCTTGCCATGGCTGCAGGAGGCAGGATCACATCTCCGCCTGCCTCTCCTCTCCTCTCCTCTCCTCTCCTCTCCTCTCCTCTCGCCATGCTTTGCAATCTGCTTTCCACCATGGGTGCATCTTCCCGGCTCACTCCCAGATACATTGTATGTATGTATGTATTTATTCATTCAAAACTTTTTAGACCGTCCCTTACGGTGGTCTCAGGACAGTTTAACAAAAAGACAAAACACAATACAACACAGCTTCCTAATAAAATCTTCCAGTCAACAATAAAGCCCCTATTAAAACAATCAAGACTTGTTGGGAAAATTAAAAGGTTTTAGCCTGGCACCGAAAAGAATAAAGTGACGGCGCCAGGCGGACACCTCTGGGGAGCATATTCCATAGTTGGGGTGCCTCCACAGAGAAGGCCCTCCTCCAGGTAGCCACCCTCCTAATCACCGTCAAGGAGGGCTCTGGAGAAGGGCCTCTGCCCCAGATCATAAGGGGCAGGCAGGCGCGCTTGGAGGGAGACGCTCCTTCAGGTAACCAGGCGTGAGTTGCGGCTGCACCTGCTGTCCTGCTGCCCCTCACTCAACCTCAGAAGGATTTCCCTGCACCCCGAATGGACCCGTGCACCCGCCCCCTTCTGCATTCCCCGGAGCCCCCCTCAGCCTGCTGGATGGCCCTGCGAGCAGGGCAGGAGTCCTCTTTCCTTTCTGCTTGGCCACAGGCCCCCCACCCCGCAACTGCTCTCGAGGCGCAGGACTCGTCTGCGGCGAGCCGAGAACTGCTGGGGGATCGGGAATGAAGTGTGACCCACCCAAGTGTCCAGGACCAGCCAGGCCTCTAGAAGTCCCTGTGGCTCAAGCAAGGCCTGACTCATACAGGAAGGCCCCCCCCACCCATGCCCTTCCCTTCCCCAGAGGATATGGGGCCGGCCCGGGGCAGCCCCGGGGCTCCTCGCCGGAGTCCCAGCCGCCCCTGCCTCCAAAAGAGGGCGAGTCCAGCTGGGGTCCAGTTTGCAAGCTCCCGCAGTCCTTCCTCTCTTGCTTCTATATACCTCCCCATAGCCCAGAGGACTATCTGGGCAGCTTACAATAAAGTACAATAAAATCAACAGAACATCAATAAAACAAGCAATAATACAATAAGAAACTATTAAAAACAGTACAAAAAGCCACCGGTTGATGGCAAAAGAAGATGAAGGTGAGGCGTGGAGCACCTCAGAAATAAAAGCAACGATAAGAAGCCGTTTAGCCATCGTAGCTCTTGGAAAATGCAGGCACCGAAAAGAGAGCAGCGCATTCCCTGGGCAGCCTCCCCGAGCAGCGCATTCCACCGGCGAGGGGCCACCGGAGACGGCCCTCCTCCTGACCAGCACCCCTCACCCCACTGGAAGGTGGATTTCGGAGAAGGGCCTTCCGTGACGATCTTAAGGGCCAGAGCGGGGGCTACGGAGATGGGCGTTCCTTCAGGTATTCTGGCCCCAAGCCACTCAGGGCTTTATATAGAAACATGGAACCAGAGCGAGTCAGAAGGGGTCTCCCAGGCAATCTAGTCTGACCCCCTGTACTAGCGACAGCACTTTGAATTGGGCCCAGACTGCAAGAGGTGGCCAGTGCAGCCGGAAGAGGACTGCCGTGATGTCCTCCAGGGACAGTCCTCATCCACAGCCGTGCTGTCTTCTGAAGTCGTTGGAGGGTCCAGACCATTTTCAAAAGAAGTCCTGTCTACAGCACGTTACAGCAATCTAGGCGAGGGGTTCCCGGAGCGTGAAATAATCATTCATCCAAATAGGAACGTAGCTGGAAAATCAGCCTTAGCTGATGTTATTCTTTAGCACCTTTATCTGTCTCTCAATCAAGAACTCCACGTCCCCTGTGCCCCGAGCCCCCAAACTGGATGCCCAGCCATGCAGGTGAGGACTCAGGTTGTCCACATGTTTGAAGTGCTGGCCAAGGTAAACCCTCGTTCATCAGGTGCCCAGATCCGTAAACTGGAACTGCATGTTAAACAGGATGCCTGCATGGAACGTTCAACCCTCTCCGCTGGTTTCTGCTCTTGGGCGCTGCGCAGTTCACGCAACCCCACAACGGTTTTTAAATCTGGCCTTTGGAAAAATGTTCCGCCTCACTTGCGGCGTTGTTGATTAAAAAGCGTGTGCTTTACTGCCTCCGATCCATTTTTCCCCTCATTAGGCGCTTGTTTTAAGACAGTTGGTCACAGAAAGGCAATATATTTGAATCCTCTGGCTAAAAAGAAGAAAAAGTCAATATATAACCATCTCCAGTGTTAATAACTCACTTGCTGCATTTCCTAAAGTAATGTTTCACCTGACACTCATTTGTCTGAGAGATTTTCCTGTAATTTCAGGGGCCTGTAAGACACAATCCAATGCAAGCCTTAGCGTGGAGGGAGACTTTCCAGCGCATGGGAAAGCCCCGCTGGATCCGGGCACAATTCCATCAAGCCCAGCACCAAAGCTCCCAGACCGGCCAGCAAGTTGTGCCCTGAAAACTCACAAGCGGGACGTGCACCTTCCTGCTCATGGAGAGGCTTCTCCTCCACGGATGAGTCCAGCTCCCTTCCAAAGCCATCTGGACTGGTGGCCATCGCTCCTTGCCGAGGAAGCGGGTGCCAGAGTGAACGCCATCGCAGCCCACTTGCGGGCTCTAACAAGGGAGGGACAGGATTCGACCGAGAAGCCAGGAGAGTAATGCTTCCCCTGCACCCATTTCTCACCTGTCTCCGCCATGGGATTGCCCCAGCTTCCCCTCTTTCTGAGTTAATCCTCCCAAATCTTGCCCAGCAGGACACCCAGATGCAATGCGTCTATTTTGGCTCCGGAGAAGACTTCACACGGAAATTGTACCTCCTCTGTTTGGCATTTCGTCAATGAGCTCTGCGGGTGTCAGAATAATTTCTATTATTTCTCCCCTCCCACCTTTCTTTCACGCTTCCAAATTGTTGCCTGTGACATTAAAATGGATTTATGGCAGTCTGAGTTCGACTCGTATGCATCCCCTGATCCACCATTGCGCTTGGAACCCAGTGGTTCTAATGGTTCTCTTTTTTTCCAGAGGGGCTCATTGAGAGCTTTTATGATGCCTCATCTATTTTAATTTAATCTCGTTCTTTTTTATTTTTTGCAATTGTTAGGGGTTTGATTAGCCTGGTTCTTTTCCACCTCCGCATCCCCACTGAAGTGGCTTGCATCTGCAGCAAAATTTAATATATTTCCCATTGCAAAGTTTTTATTATTATTATTATTATTAATAATAATAATAATAATAATTTCTATACCACCCATCAGCAAAGCTCTCTGGGCAGTTCACAACATGATATAATGACAACAAAATACAACACAACGGCATTTAAAACATTTCAACATTCATTAAAATAGCATTAAAATACATTAAATACAATGGAAAAGACCCAGACAAGGAAATAAAAAGGCACCTGGATAAACCCATCAGACCCCTAGCTATCCAAGGAGATCTTTAAAGGCTTCCACAAAGAACTCGGTGCTGAGAAGACGGCAGCTTTGGCACCAGGCGGGCCGTGGCAGGAAGGTTGTTCCAAACATGTAGGGCCACCACAGAAAAGGCCACAGAAAAGAATTTAAGGTGTGGAGGCCTCATCTCTCTGTATCAAAAAGGACAGAAGGACTGACGGACAGACGGACGGATGGATGGATAGAAGGATGGATGGATGGATGGATGGATGGATGGAAGGACGGATGGACAGACGGACAGACGGACAGACGGACAGACGGATGGACAGAGGGAAGCAAGGAAAGGAGGCAGGCGGGCAGGCGGGCAGGCAGGCTGTCATGGCATGCTTGGTCTCTTGCCGCAATTGCCCAATAACCTACCAGCATCCCTGTATGGAGACATCCCAACACTGAATCAGCACATCGTCTCCACAGTCACTACAAAAATGGCTGCCTCCTTCAAAGGTCGACTGCAGCTGAGCAGCAGAGAGCTGGGGGGCAGGTCTCCGGGGGTCTGGGGCCAAGTCTAGGCCTGAGCACTGAGGCAAGTCCTGATGCAGAACCAACTCTGGACCAGGGAAGGGCTGGGACAGGATCCGGGACAGGGGAACGGACGTTGCGGCCCCATCATCTCGAGCAGGTTTCCCAAGTGGGCTTGACGGCCAGGAGCGCCTTCCTTCAGCTTTGGCTGATGGTTCAGCCACATTCCTACTTGGGTGAGTGGAAACGTGGCACAGAATTCCGTTTGCTGGTCACCTCTCGCCTGGATTCCTGTAACGCGCTCTGTGTGGGGCTACCTTGGAAGATAGTCTGGACACTACAGCTAATACAGGTGGTGCGGCTGCTGATGAGGACCAGCCGGAGAGAATACATACGCTGGCCCTCTGCCAGCTGCATCGGCTCCCTGTTCCAAACCAGGCCCAGTCCAGTCTTGCCTGATGTCCGGAGCTCTGGAGGGCTTGCGACCAGGTACCAAGGGGCACCTTTCCTCATATATTCCTACCTGTCCACTTAGATGCTCCTCGGAACTCCTCCGAATTCCCTCTAGTGAGGTCGAGGGGGAAAGGGCTAGGAGGAGGGCATTTTCAGTACTGGCGCCAACCTTGCTTTCTTTCAGGCACCGGGTAGAAATCTTTTTGTTCTGCAGGCACTGGGCTAATTTAATTTTTGCTTTGTCGTTGATTTATTTACCTGGTTCATTGGTTTGCTTTAATTGTTTGGTTGTATTGGGTTTGTTCCTGAGCGTGATTCTGCATTTTCCTTTCTCAAGTTGGATAACATTTCAACATTTTATTAATTTTATTGCCTTTATCTGTTTTGCTGTTCTATTCTTATATGCTGGTTTAGCAGTTTGTAAGCTGCCCAGAGAATCCTCGGGTTACAGGTGGCAAAGAAGTAGAAATAGATGGATGGATGGATGTCTTATTATAGCAAGCTCCAAATTACCACCTTTCAGCCTATTTCATGGAAACAGCAAAACAGTCTTGCCACTATTGTATGTATTAGCAGCACAGGCACTGGAAAACAGCTGGGCACACAATCCTGTGGCCTCCCCACATTGTTTTGGAGGCCATAGGAGCCTTCGGCTTCCCTGCTGGGAATTCCTGCAACCCTGGAGCTGGGGCTCTGATGGCTGAACCTGCCCTCTGCCCCCTCATGGCCAGCTCGTCACTCACATCATCATTACAGCCAGGCCTTTGAGAGGGCAAAGAGGGGCATCCTGGGGGCAGGGATCCCAGCCAAGAGTTGACCAGTTCCTACTGGTGCCCCAGACGCCTCCCCTCGCCTGCCTTTCCCCATTGCTTCACCTGGGCAGGGGGAAATCGCTGTCTGGCTAAAACATGTGGCAGCATCGGTGCCAGTGAAGACTTCCGTGCTGCGCCCCTTCTGTGCCCAGGAAGTGTGTGAGCCGCTCTCCGTGAAGCCGACGAGTTCGGAGGGCTGGCTGGCTTATTGCACCCCGGAGACTCGGAAAGGCCCTCTGGGAGTTGAAGTCGCGGGAGAAAGAGTTTGCAGAAAAGCTTCTCAGGGACAAGACTTTGCATGCAGTGCAACGAAAACACACCGGAATGTCCTACCGAGCGAATGTTGCGCGACTGACACTTTTCCTGCTGCCCTGCGGAAAAAGAAGGGCAGCCACAGTCTTGTCTCTCCAATGGATGGTCAAGTGGCTTCTGTGTCCGCAGGGTTTCCACCCTCCCCACTCAGTCCTCTGGCCGTTTGGCACGTGTCCCATCAGCCACCATGCCTAAAATTCAACCCCAAGCTGTGTCACTCCGTGCTAGATCACCTGCCTCTTTCTCATTGGCCTGCAAGTCTGTTACTTGGCGGGGTGGGTGCTAGGTGCTGGAGACGCTCCCAGAATGGCCCCTCATCGAAGCAGGGTGAGTCGGGAGGGGCCTCCTGGGCCATCTAGTCTGACCCTGGCTCCAGCCAGACCTGCTCGCGACATGCCTGCCAGGTGCATGCCCAGCCTGTCCTTGGGCACCCTCACCGGTGTGGCTTCAACCAAGCCCATTCCACACCCGCGGGGTCCTAACCATCAGGACGTGCTTCCTGGCATCCCAGTTGAACCTGGGTTCCCTGAGCTTGGCTCCGTGGGAGCGTGTCCTGCCTTCCTCTGCAGGGGAGAACAGGTCTCTACCCATCTCCATGTGACACCCTTCACCTACCTGGCCAAGGGCTTGGTGGCAGTTTTTGCCAGGACTATGCGATCCATGATGCTTGGTCTGATCTGCACAATGGGCCAATAATGGAAACAAGCCCCCTTAGATTAATGTTGTCTGAACTGCTGAGCAGAGCAGGCAGAGGGGGGCTAGAGCCCCGTTCTCCCCAGTTCGAGACCCACACCTGACTCACTGCACCATATTTGGCTCCCTTTTCGAGGCCGAATCAGCCGCACTCCAGCAGCTCTGTCTGGTTGCATTTCTTGCGCAACCCCATCCGATGCGGCCCCACACTCCGTGGGCATGTGAGGGACCTTTCCCCCCCGGTTCCGCGATGCGTACCGATTTCCCGCACGCACGGATCCCACTGCATGGTGCAGCCTTCTAGGCCTTTCCTCTCGTCAGCTGCTCCAGGGCTGCCCTCGCTGACGAATTAAGAATGCGACAGACACGGGCAAGAATTGTGCTGGATCTTAATTCCACGTTGCAAAATGTTGCAAGACAATCCC
The DNA here is from genome assembly GCF_004798865.1 of Varanus komodoensis. Taxonomy (NCBI): domain Eukaryota; kingdom Metazoa; phylum Chordata; class Lepidosauria; order Squamata; family Varanidae; genus Varanus; species Varanus komodoensis. The sequence goes on from NW_025335761.1 coordinate 65,843,777, forward strand.
GCTGTCTCAAGATTTGGTCCCGAGGGATCCGAATTAACCCAGGCTGCCATCATGCATCCCGTTTCCTGAGAGTAAGCCAGGGAGGAGGGGCCTCCTATAGAACAGGTGTGCCTGAAATTAGTCGACCCGGCTATGCTGCTTTCTCTTCTGCTATGATGGTTGAAACATCGGAAGTCTGCCAGTGAGACTGTTCAGCAACAGAGGAACAACCGTCACCCTTCCCAGTCTAGGGCGGCCCCGACTCTTCGGATGCAGATGGTCAGGCCTGGGAAGTGAGGTCTGGAGACAGCAGAGGACGGGGAGCCTATCTCAAGGCCCCCATCCCAGGTCTTCAGGCAGGCCAGGAGGGGACAGGGGAGAGGAGCAAGAGGAAGGGCCTGATCCTTGGGCCCCACGATGTGATGTCAGGAGAGAAGGGCTGGCCAACGGGAGGGGCCGTCCCGTCCCGGAGGGACACTCCCAGAGGGGAGGGAGGGTCCAGGGCTACTCAAAAAAAGCATAAAAATGTTTTAATAAATAAATAAATAAATAAATAAATAAATAAATAAATAAAGCAAACTTCTTGGAAATAGTTCTGGTTTTGGCTCGACGAACTGCTCTGTACATGCTCAGAGACTCTTCTTCATTGGCTATGAGTTGACTGGATGCACGCTGGAAATAAAGTGCTTTTTGCCAAAGAATGGTCTGTTGTTGTAACGGAAGAAGGAGGGAACCCAGGGCTAATTTGTCGCTTGTTTACCCCGGGCTCACCATTATTTTCCTTGTTCTCTACAGTCATATCTAGCAGTCATTATGCAGTTTATCAAGGGGCTAAGACCTAATCTGCCGTCTTTGAAGGCCTCTCTCCACAATCCTCCATGGAGGTCTGGAAACGGTTAGAAAGAGCAGGGTGGGAGAAAGAAATAGAAACACAGAGACATAGAGACATAGAAACAGGGCAAGTCAGAAGGGGGCTCCCAGGCCATCTAGTCTGACCCCCGGCTCCAGCCGGCTCTGCTCACAACATGCCCACCATGTGCATGTCCAGCCTATCCTTGAACACCCGCACCGATGGGGCCTCAACCACCTCCCGTGGAAGCCCATTTCATACCCTGGGAAGCTGGGTCTCTTCAGCCTGGGGAAGAGGAGACTCCGAGGGGATCTGTTGGCGACACACAGGTATGTGAGGGGGTGTCACACAGAGGTGGGCAGAGACCTGTTCCCCCCTGCAGAGGAGGGCAGGATGCGCTCCAATGGAGCAAAGCTCAGAGAGCCAAGCTTCAATTTGGATGCCAGGAAGCGCTTCCTGACGGTTAGGACCCCTGGCAGCCATCTCTGAGAGCACCAAGGCCACTCCCTCAGAATTCCAGATGTGCCCGCTCAGCTCAAGAGGTTTCTGGCCTGCCACGAGCTTCCATGAAAGAGAGTCCGCTTTGCACCTGCCCCGGAGCCAGAAGCCACACTCCTCCGTGCACAGGATCCTTCCTTGGCACAAGGCTGCGCTTCAGGTCCATCCGGGCACTTCCACCAGCTCAGGCTGAGCCCGCTCTTCTCCTTGCAAAGCGCTGGTAGACTTTGCTCTCCAGAGAGCGCTGAAGCTGGGTAAGACCATGGTGGAGACATACGGCTGCTCACCGGGAGATTAGCCGGCACCTGTGGAGTCCCTGCCTCCCCCTCCCTATTGGCAACCTCCAGAGAAAAGGCTCTCCTCTCTCTGATTCTCCATTTAGATCCATGTACGTGAGCTGAGATAACCTTTAATCTGCGATCAGCCCCTTCCTCTGCCAGGCAGAACTGCAGCCCTGGCGGTTAACATGGACCACAAGCAGAGATAAGCAGAAGGCAAGCCTCTCCCGCTCCCAGCTTTGGAGTGGGGGACATCACAGGATCCCAACACTTGGCGCGGACGGGAGCCAGAGAATAAAAGTCACGGCACAGGATGCTTCCGGGGGCCTGAAGGTGACCTTTTTATTTAAACATCATTTTAATTGTTAATATTATTTGCTTATTTTATCTGGCCAGGGTGACTTATTTTATATTGTTAATTTGTTGTATGTATTATATTTTAATTTTATGTTGTGAGCCGCCCCGAGGCTTGGGCGAATGGGGCAGCATAGAAATGTTTTAATAAATAAATAAATAAATAAATAAATTTGGGGTCTGCTTAAATGCTGCCAGAGGAAATCCTTGCCTCATTCACTCTGCGCAGGACCTGCGGGGAGAAACTGTAGAGGGCCGAGGCGCGGGCTTTTCCATGGGGGCACCCCGAGATGCTGCAGATCGACACAGTGCAGCCTGTGGTGCCTTCGAGCCAGTCCCCGCTGCCTCGAAGGCAGACAAGGCGAATTGGGAGCATCCCGGAGGGGTGCTGGGGCTCGCGCTCCGGGATGCGCGATCGACACGCACCGAACCTCTCCAGATTGAGCGCACAGCCTGCTGGGCACTGAGGCTGCGCCGAGTGTCGCCCCGTCCTTCCGCATGCAAATCGGCGCCTCCGAGGTGGCATGCCTCCTCCATTTTGGACTGGACTCACTGCTGAGGCAAGCTCGTCTTCTAGATATATTCATGCTGCCGAGCACAAGCTAGTTTTGCTCTGCAAATCTTGCGGCAAGCTCAGATGCAGATGGACTTCAAGGGCAGGTGGCGTCCGAGTCTGCGCTCGGCCTGGAGGGAGCCAACTCAATAAAATCCTGGTTACGAAATGAGCTGGAAATTATTTTCAGGCGTCTCCATCTGCATTCTGCTTGCGGCTCGGCGGCTACAGCCCTTCCGTGGCTTGGAGCCCACGCAAGACCACGTTGGGGGTGTTGCGAGCTGAGACCTCCCGCCCTGCAGGGACAGACTCACCAGCGCATCTCGCCAGACGTCTGTATTTTACATGTAAGTCTCTGAGCGCACGCAAAGTGAAACGTTGAACCTTCCCTGGGCCCCTTCACCCAAAGCTTTGCTTATGAATCCTTCGGAGCCTGTCCTTGGTGGGAGGAGAGCTGTGGGACTGTGCACACCTGCGCTACTCCCGCGGAGATCCCTGCTGAGCCGCCCTACAACTGTGATGATGGACTACGGGGTCCCCCTCCTCAGGAGGCTGGAGGTCCCCATCCGATGGGCTCCCCATCTCTGAATCCTACCCCCAAGACGCTGTTGCTCTTCCTCGCTCCCACAGGTGGGTTGACCGCCCCTCGGCTGCCTGTGAACTAGTCTCCCCCATGGCAGGCGTGGGGGGGGGGGCACCCAGGGCCTCGGGCTGCAGCTGGACGGGGGCACTTCAGCCATCCTCTCATTGCCAGAGCCTGAGCTGTCAGCCCTGCGGGGATGGGCCACCTCCCTTGCCATGTCTCGTCCTCGGATCCTGAGCTGTCAGTCCTGCCAGAACGGCCAGCCCCCTGTGCGCGCCACCAGAGCAGGTGCGCATGAGCGGGAGGCAGGCCCACGGCCCCAGAGAGCGGGGCGCTGCTGCCTGCGCCAGGAGGCTGCCGGAACCACACGGTGCAGCGGCCTCCTCCCTCCTCCAGGGGCCGTGCACGACGCCTCCCGTTGGCCCGAGCCTGCGTGGGCAGCGCAGAGGGTCGGTGAGGAGCAGAGGGGGGCCGACCGCGTGAGGACTCTGGGGCTGCGGTAGGAGCCGGACTCCCTGGCTTCCTTAGATGGCAGAACTTGGCAGGGCAGCTGCATGCCGGCCCCTCCTGGCCGGTCTCTCCCCTTCCAGCCCGACTCCTGAAGAGCGTGGCCGTGCAGTTGGATAGTGGATGCTCAGGAATCTGGACCCGGGAGGGAGCAGCGAGTGGGTCTCCCGTGGTCCGGCGGTGCAGCCCTCGCCGAGGAGCTCGGGCAGCGGCCCTGTGGCCCCGTCTGCTGGAGGGTGTCTTAGCCAGCCTGGCCACCTTCTCAGGGCCAGCAAGAACTGCCCTTCCAGCAGAAGCCTTTAAGGTCCAGAGGCTTTGGTCCGCATGGCCCAGAGGGCATTATCTCCTTGGCAGGCCCTGCTTTAGGAGATGGTTTAAAGTGCTTTTCAATTCATTTTAAGGTGGTTCTGTTTTTACGGTATTTGTCTTGCATTTTATTGTTTTGCTTTATGCATGGCTGTAAACTGCCCACGGAGCTTCTGCCATGGGGCGGTACGGAAATGAAATTAGCAGTCGTCACAACCCGTGGGCAGCTGCTTGCCACCGTGTGAATGGAGCGCTGCACGGGGAGGGGAGGGGGTGGGTCTGGTCCAGCAGGGCTTTCCCAGCGTTCTTCCATCCCAGCATGTCTTCTCCCGGTCGCCTGCGATTGCTTGGGCCTGCACTTTACCTCGAAGCTGGGGACGGGCACGTCACTCGGCCCTTTCTGGCCGGCAAGGCTGGGAAGGAAGGAGGCAGGCCGGGCGCAGGACAAGGCTTCCCATGGGCCCACGTGCTATGCTGTGTATTCCAGTGCTGCCCAGGGAAAGTTCCAGGGCCGGCTGCCGGGATCCGAGGAGATGGAGAAAGAGAAAAGCTCCCAGCCACGCAGGCTGCGGGCCGAGCACAAGACCAGAAGCCCTGGCCCAGGGCTGCCGAAAGTCTTCTAGCTTGAGGGCCCAAATCCATTTCGGAGATGCTCTCTGGGGTCGCACCCAGTGGAGGCATGGCCAAAAGCAAAGAGACGGGCCAGAAATGCCAGCCTGCTTTAGCCTGAAGCAGCCTGGGAGGCATTTCAAACGCTGGGAACATGGATTAATGCACAAAAGCTGCGAAGCATTAAAGGGCAGTTGATTGATTGGGGAAAGGGGCTGTGGCCAGGGAAGGGAGCTGGGTCATCCGAGAACCAGAAAGCCCAGGCTGGAACCCCAGGAGGCCCCAACATCGACCAGCCCCAGGATGGTGTGGGTTGTGGGACAAAACATCTGGAGAGCCACCCGTTCTCTGCTAGCGTCACAGTGGGCCAAATTCTCTTCAAAACCTGGCTCCCTTCTTGCTGCAGAAAAGGAGGCGCCATAACGCAGGACGCGATTTCACGCAGATTATAATCTGCATTCCAAAGTGTCTTCTGGAATAGTTCATGGAAGTAAATGCTTGCCTGTCCCTTGGAAGTCCATTTCCAGGAATAATTTGGGGCATAAATTTGGGAACACTGATCTGCACATGGACCTTAAGCTTGGTAGCGAAGCACAAGGGACCGTTCTCTCTCTCTCTCTCTCTCTCTCTCTCTCTCTCTCTCTCTCTCTCTCTTTCTCTCTCTCTCACACACACACATACACAGAGCCCAACCTTATGTGGCGCAGCCAATGTGGCACAGCGCATGGTGAAGTCTTTGCTGCGGCACAGAAGTCGAGGGCTGAACGTGGAACTGCCCGCATGCACGGCCCGTGCGCTGCCTCCCACTGCCTCTCCCTGCGGCCGGTTGGCGCGACGGCCTGGAACGTGCAGGGAAGGGAGGAAAGCAGGGACTTCACCGGGGGGCTGTGGGGAGATACTGGCAGGTTGTCTTCTTCTCTGGGTAATGGTCGGCGGCTTCCCCCGGAACAGCTCTCTTCCACGTGTGCCCCTTTGCTCCCTTTAACCAATTCGGGATGCTTCATTCATCGTCCCTCCCCTCAAATGCATACTGTACCGCCAGTTATTCCCCTGCTCAAATCGGGGAAATGCTCCCAGTTCTCCCCTTGCTCTTGCTTGCAAGCTGATGGCGCAGCTCCCAAGCAAACCGGTCCAAGGACATGACGGGGACGCAGCTGCAGGCTGCTGTGGCTAAGATCACGCCTCTGCCCACTCCAGCTTCACGTGGTTGATTCCCTTTGGGCCCGGAGGTCCCGAGAAATTGCCAGTATGTCTCTTGGCAGCCCAAAGAGCCCTTTGTGGCTGGGAGTGGCAGCATGGAGGGCGGATGCGAGACCGACGCGGTTTCTTTCGGCACCTTATGAAGAGAGGCATTCCCGAGTCAAGTGCCAAGCAGGAGGGAGGGCCGCTCCGGACCTGAAACGGCAGCTGGACCCAGAACGTCAAGGGCTTTTTAGTGGTGCCACTGCGCCTGCATGGGAGACCTTTTGGATACAGTGGAGGGCACTTCAAGGCAGCCCTTGCCACAAAAGAAGGCGACATGCGTGCCGTGGACGGAGGTGCCGGCAAGGCCAAACGGCCCAAGTGTGCATAGAAACATAGAAACAGAAAACAGAGCGAGTCAGAAGGGGTCTCCCAGGCCATCTAATCTGACCTCCGGCACCAGTCGGCTCCGCTCACGACATGCCCACCATGTGGACGTCCAGCCTATCCTTGAACACCATCACCAATGGGGCCTCAACGACCTCCTGTGGAAGCCCATTCCACACCCTCGGGGTCCCGACTGTCAGGAAGTGCTTCCTGGCATCCAAACGAAACCTTGGCTCCCTGAGCTTTGCTCCCTTGGAGCGCGTCCTGCCTTCCTCTGCAGGGGAGAACAGGTATCTCCCCACCTCCGCGTGACACCCCCTCACATACCTGTATGTCGCCCACAGATCCCCTCTGAGTCTCCTCTTCTCCAGGCTGAAGAGACCCAGTTTCCTCAGTCTCGCCTCATACGGCTTCCCCTGCAAACTGGCCACCAGCCTTGTGGCCCTTCGCTGCACCGACTCCAACCTGGCTATATCCCTCCTGTTCTGTGGGGCCCAGAACTGAGCACAATACTCCAGTTGTGGGTGCACCAGAGTCGTGTAGAGTGGCAGTAACACCTCTCTCGATCCAGAAGCCACACTTCTGGCTATGCAACCAAGGGTGGCGTTCGCCCTCTTGGCCACCGCATCACACAGCTGGCTCACGTTCAGCCTGCAGTCAACCAGCACCCCGAGGTCCCTTTCACAAGTGCTGCTCTCCAGCCACTTGTCCCCTAACCTGTACTTCTGACAGCTATTCCTATGCCCCAAGTGCAAGACCTTGCACTTATCCACATTGAACGCCATCCTGTTGTCTCCTGCCCACTTCCATGGTCTGTCCAGAGCCTTCTGGATCCGGAGTACCTGCTCCTCAGTTGTGGCCACTGCCCCAGTTTTAGTGTCGACTGCGAATTTGATCAGCAGACTGCTCACCCCTTCTTCCATGTCGTTAATGAAAAGATTAAACAGGATCGGCCCCAGGACAGAGCCCTGGGGGATCCCGCTTGCCACTGGCCGCCATCCCGATGATTCCCCACTAATGGTTACCCTCTGCTTTTGGTCAGTCAACCATGCCCTAATCCACCGGACAGTGCTTTGGTGTATCCCAAAACTCCTCAGTTTCTCCACCAGGATATCATGGGGCACTTTGTCAAAGGCTTGCTGAAATCCAGGTAAACCACATCCACTGCATCCCCTCCATCTAGCCATCTTGAAATCTTGTCGTAGAATTTCACAAGGTTTGTCTTGCAGGACCTGTTTTTGCAGAAGCCGTGTTGTGTGGCTGCCAGCCTCCCTTCCCTATCTAGCATCACTCTATTGTGAGCCTTTCCATTGTTTTTCCTACAATGGACATAAGGCGAACTGGTTTGTAATTCCCCATGTCCCTTCTACTACCTTTTTTGAAAATTGGGACCACTGATGCCACCCTCCAGTCCTCTGGAACTTTACCTGTTCTCCACAAGGCCTCAAAAATGGAGGCCAGCGGGCGTGAGAGAACCCCTGCCAACTCCCTAAGTCCTCTCGGGTGTAACCCGTCAGGGCCTGGCGCCTTTGTAATGTCCAATGCCCTGAGGAGCCCCTCGACTTCTAGGGGGGTGACTCTAATCTGTGCCCCTAAGTCCCCGGCCTCATCTAATCTCCTATGCGGATCTCCCCCGTCCTGCTTTGGGGAGAACACAGAGGCAAAATAGTCATTCCGCATCTGTGCCTGTTCCCTCATATCAGTCACTGGATCTCCTTCCTCCTTTTTTAGTGGTCCCACCACTTGTCTCCCCTTCTTCTTCCTATTTACATGCTGAAAGAAGCCCTTTTTGTTGCTCTTGATATTCTTGGCAAGTCTCAGCTCGTAATCAGCCTTAGCCTTGCGAAGAATCCTCCTGCAACGGGCCTCCTCCTCCCGGTATACCCTTTTGTCTGTTTGCCCCAGTACCCATTTCCTACGGAGGTTCCTCTTTCCTCTAATCCCTCTAACCACCTCCTTTCGCATCCATGGCGGCGCTCTCCTCCGCCTCCCCACCTTACTGACTAGAGGTATCGTCAAGGCTTGCGCCCCCAAAACCTCCCTTTTGAGTGCTATCCACCCCTCCTCAACTCGCTTACCTTCCCGTAACCCATCCCAGGAGACTTTCCCCAGTCTGGCCTTCAGTTGGCCCTCTTGAAGTCCCAGCTTCTAGTGCTCGACCTGCTGCCCGTCCGCAGTCCCCTGGTCTCAAAGCAAAGGATGGAGTGATCACTCGCATCCAGAGTTTCTCTAATCTGTACTTCACCTATCAGCTCCTCACTATTGGTAAAGAACAGGGAGAAGCTGATAGATTGCATTTTAAATGGCACATCGGCCTTTTCCTGGAGAGCATCCTTCCCGCACTGACTCAAGCGTGAAAATGCCTTAACATCTCAAAAATACAATTTTAAATATATATTTATATTTGAAGACCTAATTGTAATTGCATTTTTCAAATGCAATTACAAGTTTGAGACTATGTGAACTTTTCCTGAAAAAAAGGCACTGCTGCGCCTGCGCAGGGGTTTGAATAGGGCGCGCTCTGCCAATCTGGAAGCCAAAATTAAAATCTTGCATGTGCCTTACTGAACATATGGGAAAGTAATATGAACCGGAAAGATACTGCGCTTCACCCATCCTTATACGGAGCTAGCAAGCGCTACCTGTAAAGAGCTCTCCTTTTGGACGGTGCCCAGCCACAGTGCGGTATATTAATGTTTTGTCCTCTTCCTGCTCTCCTCATTTCGTATGCATGTAGCAAAATATATTATTAACTACTGCATACCGTAACTAATTATGCTTATTTTGGGCCCGGTGCTGCACTTTAATTAGGAACTGTTTGCATTTTCACAGCCTCCCAGTGCCAAAAGTTTGCTTTCGTAATTAAAAGTAAAATGCAAACGAAGGACTTTCTCTGTGTTGGCATGCGAATTACACTCTAATGAAGAGGGAAGGAGGGGGCCGGCACGGGACCCTCCCTGACCTCGGATTTGCTGGTGGCCCCAGCCATATCTCATCACGCTGCCGGTTTTTATTCGCCCAAGTGGCAGGAAAGATGAGCGAGTGAACGTCAACATTCAGTGCAGCTGGACCTCATGGAAGTGGGGTCGGCATGGGGTGCAAGCCGCTGGGGGGTGCGGCCTCTCGCCCCCCATGCACCCATGCTCCAAATGCAGGGGCTCATGGGACCTCGTGGCGGAGACAAGGCACGCTGGCAACTCTATCTACCACCGCCACCCCAGGCCTTGCATTTTCTCCTGCAGGCCATTTTCTGCCATCTTGCCCACTAGGAAGAAGAAGAGAAGGCAGCTGTAGCCCCGCTGGGGATTTCCTGTGGCCTCCTCCTCTCCATGAATCTGGCATGCTGCTTTTCACCCCCCCCCCCCGAGGCCTGGTTGTGACCTCAGCAGGATGCGGACGGGAACCGGAATGGTCCTTCCCATGCTGGGTGCGAGGAGGTGGTGCAGGGGGATATCTGGTCCTCAGAGTTCCTGGTCAGAGATTGCAGAAGGTCACAGCTGGGACTCCAAAGGCTCCTGTGGCCTCCCTGGGAATGTGAGGAGGCCAAAGGATTGCACCCTAAGAAATAACATCCGATCGCGGGCATCATGCACCAAACTGACTTTGTAACATGCAGCGCGTGCTCAAGTCATCCCTGTTCTTGTTGTGATTATGTGCCGTCAAGTCGCCTCTGTCTCGGGGTGACCCTGTGGAGGAACACCGTGCAAAAGACCCTGTCTCTGGCGGTCCTGCTCAGCCAGGCCGGGGTTCCCTTTATGGAATCCATCCCTCTCACAGCTGATCTTCTCCTTCCACGTTGAGTTTCCATAGTATGCTTGCCTTCTCCAGGGCGTCTGGCCTTCTCATGATGAGTCCAGAGTAGGACAGCTCTGGGTTGCCATTTTGCTCCTGGGAAAAACTCTGGCTTGACGTGCTCTGAGATGCCCTTGCTCATCTTTCTGCTGGTCCAGGGTCTCCCCAAAGCTCCCCGCAAGCCCCGTTCGGAGTTCTCCCCCGGCCACGTTCTCTTCAGACCAGATGGCCCGGGAGGCCCCTTCTGGCTCGCTCTGTTGTTTCTGGTTTCGTCCTGTGAGCTTCCTGCACTTTCTAGCGTTGCCACCGACGGCCAGGAAGGAAACAGGGCGGGTGAGCTCACAGCACTGTTCGTGTCCTCAGCGAAAAACGACCGGGTGGGGCATACAGAACGGGCCGCGCACGGGTGTGCTCGGCTTTGCCTCCCCCGCCGCTTCGGAGGGAAAGCGCCGCAGACATGCAAGTACAGGGCCTCTCTGCGGAAATGCACCGGCGTAAAGGCCACGCACAGAGCCGCGTGCAGAGTGCCGGCCCGGCCGCAGGAGCGTCCCCCTGGGGAGCACTCGTCTCGCATTCCCCATTGAAATCGGGCTGGCAGTTCTCAAAAGATGCGAAGCGTCGCCCGTATGCTGGGTGAATGGCGGGCATGTCTCCCAGGAGCCGCATTCCTGGACGCCTGGGACAGCGGAACAACAAGCTGCTGGACTGCTAGTCCCCCCCCCCGCCCCCCCATTGAGGCAGTGACCTGGATAATGGTGCCGGCGACACGCACCAGGTGACCTTCTGGTGCTGATGGAAGGCGACGGGAGGCGAGGAGGACCGCCAGAGGAAGGACTGGCGAAGTGGCCCTGGGGATCCCTCGAGGGGGGAGACCACCCCAGTGGTGATGGTGGGGGGCTTGCGGGATCAATGAGCCAGCAGAGGAGGAGAGGGGGCAGGTACTTCGGCCTCTTCCTCCAACTAGACGGCTCCCAGCAGCCGCGGCAGCTTCCCTTGGTCTTGTTGCTGCTGTCAAATGGCAGTTCGGCCGGAGCAAAACCTCCTTCGTCTGCGATTTGGTCATGGATGGGGGCCGACCAGGCTTGTGTTACGGTGCTTGGAAAGGCTCACACTCTAGTCCTGGTTTTTCCAACTGGACAGGAAGATGGCGACCGGGGTCGAAGAGTAACATCAGCCCCCTTGTCACGGCCAGATTCCTTCTGAGAGTCAGGCTTTTGGCCCCTTTTCCCCTCTGCAAGGGTGGAGGACCTATTAGTACGGGCCAGCCCAGAGTCTCATGGGTCCAGATGGTTTCCGGAGAGCTCTGAGGAGTTTCGGCTGGTTCGGCTGCACTCCTGCTGAAGCCCCAGTGGGATGCAGAGATGGCTCGGGCAACCAGTCCTGCACGTCACAGCCAAATATCTCTTCCATCTCGCAGAGCCCAGCCAGCTGTTGGCCCCCACCTGAGCCGGGGACGATGAAGCAGGAGGTGCGGCAGTGGAGGAGAACTCCTGCTGAGTCTGGAACAGGTTGGAGCTCATGACTGACCCTCCGCTGTGGCGGTGAGGGTGGCCACCGGCTTCACATCCTCCCAGCGTTGTCCAGCAGTGATTTTCAGAGCGGTCTGTGTCTAGCACAAAATGGGCAAGAGAAAGGAAGTCGGAACCCGCCCGCCATGGCTTGCCAGGATGGATCTGCAGTGCACTTAGAGGATAAGGTCACTCCGAGCCGTCACGAATTGGACACCGGAGTTAATGCAGTTCCATTAACCGAGTTGCCCAGGGCACCATCTGGTCCAGTTTTATTGGATTAGCTCCAGCTGTGGAGGCCTGCGGAGGTGGCCAAGGTGCTCAATCACGTCCAGCCACCACCTGCGTGCTTGACCTCTGCCCGTCATGGCTTCAGACAAGAATGAAGGAGAGGATTCGCACCTGGGCCCAGGAGGCTGCGAATGCGTCCCTGAGTGAGGGAAGGAGAGGAACCAGCCCCTTTAAAGGAGGCGGTGATCAGGCCACTGTTTAAAAAGCCCAATTTGGACCCAGGGGGTGTGAATAATTATAGACCAGTGGCCACGTCCGCTTCCTGGGCAAGGGGCTCCAGGTGCTCATGGATGAAACGGATTATCTTGATCTATTTCAGTCGGGTTTCGGGTGTGGTTTTGGAACGGAGAGTGCCTTGTCGCCCTGTGGGATGGCCTTTGCTGGGAGAGAGACGGGGGGTTGTGGCCCTGTTGGGTCTCCTGGACCCCTCAGTGGCTCTCAGTACCATGGACCGCTGTGTCCTCCTGGACAGGCTGGCTGGCTGGGGAGCTGGAGGCCCTGCTTTGCAGTGGTTCCACTCCTACCTGTCCGGAAGGTGGTGCTGGGGGATTACAGCTCTGCACCGTGGCAGTTATGCTATGAGGGCTCCATTTTATCCCCTGTGCTATTCAGCAGCTACATGGCACCGCTGGGAGAGGTCATCAGGAGGTTTGGGCTGAAATTTCACTCACTGGAAGATGACATGCAGGTCTGCCTCTCTCTTCACCAAATCCAGGTGAGGCAGTGTCTCTTCTGAACCAGTGCCTGGGCCTCATCATGGACTGGATGCGGGCCGACGATCTGAGACGCTGTCCAGACAAGATGGAGGTGCCCCAGGCAGGTTGTTTGTCTGTCCTGTTGGGAAATATTCAACCTGTCCTGGATGGGGTTTGTAGTCTGGGGGTACAGAATTTTCCAGACTACCTGGAGGAACGCCTCCTTCCGCATGAGGCTACCCAAACCCCGAGTTCAGCAGCAGAGGTCCTTCTCAGAGACCCCCTCCAAAGAAGCAGGGAGGGTGGCCCCCAGGGGAAGGGCCTTCCCAGGGGTGGCACCACCCCATTTGTGGTATCAGCTCCCCAAAGAGGTGCACCCGGAGCCCACTCTCTGCTCCTTTTGGCACCAGGTGAAAACCTTTTTTATATACCCAATATTTTTGCAGTTCGATTTTTATCCTAATTTTTACCATATGATACTCTGCCTCTGAATGTGATTTAGTGACGATGGGGGTGGGTTGGGGGATTGTACTATGCTTATCGTAAAACAGTATCTATTAATGGGATTGTCGTGTTTTAGTAAATGAGCTTTATATTAATGATGGTATTCCTGACTTTGCAAGCCACCAAGGGAGCCTTCGAGCTGATGGGTGGTGAAGAAATGTAAACGGTAATTAAACCGAGGGCAAGCGACCTCTGTCAAAAACTGCAGCATCTTTTGGATGGTTCCTATTAGAATCTGCAAGCAAAGACCAGCGCTTCCCATCCCAAAGCCTAGAGAGGGATGTCCCATACATGGATATGACGCAGGACTCCCCAGCATCCCCATTATCTCCAGTCCTTCAAGTGCCTTGGAGTAAATCCCATTATCCTCAGCCATGCTGGCTGGGGATGATGGCAGTTCCAGCACAACTGGGGATGCATGGGCTTTGTTAAACCTACTCTGTGTTTTGCAGATCGCCAGGCGCCTCTCTTTCTGTGGTTGGCTCACGGGTGGAGCTGGATTTGGCACAAAAGCCTTTGACACAGTGCCACAAATTTGCGCTCTGAAAATAGGAGAATCCCTCCAGTACAAAATTTCCTCCTTGCAAAACGCACATGTCCTTGCTTTTGTCTATGGGAGGAAATGCACATTTTTAAAAACATCGCTTGGCTATTTTTCTATGGCTAAATGTGTGCAACACTTACAGAAAGTAGGAAAAGCAATCGGCACATCTTCAGGAAGAGCCGGCGGCTGTGGCGTCCATGGGTCAGATATATAGACATTCAAAATCGTGTGAGTCGGTTGCAGATCCCTCCTGAATTCCTGAGTACAGCATTTCTGAAAGAAGACTGACTGGGGAAGATTGCCGTGGCGTTTCAGTCATATTCTTCTCCTGCGTCGCATCGTGTGCTCATGAAAGCAGAAGACAGAGCGAGACGCAGAGTCAGACGGAGCGAGAGACGGGGAAGGGAGCCTGTGCTTTTATTTTCTGTGCGATTCTGCTCCCTTGGGCAGCTGGATGGCTCATTGTTGGAAATTCACCAGGGCGCTGTGTGGGGAAGGCCCGTAATTCCTCCTGATGACAGAAGTGCAGGCTTTACAACTCTGCCCCAACAAAAGGGAAGACATTCCCTCCACGCACTCGCATGGGATTGATCGTCCTTGGGAAACAGCCAGACTTTGTTCGCACAGCTTCTCAGAACATGGAAGGAAGATGGAGACAAAGACCTGCTTGGAAGAACCTGCAGTGCCGGTCGGCTGGCCTTTGAGCACAGGTGCTGAAGATGCTCCGCAGAGACGAGGCAGAAATTTCGGCCCAGGCCGTCCGTCAGGGGGCCTGGCAGCGGCTCAAGGGACGCGCCGACGATGCCCAGGCCATTCCGGCTGCTGTTTGTGTGCTTTCTGGCACCTTTCGTTCAATCATCTGCTCATTGCTGGACTCAGAGGTTGTGCAAATGTGTTCACACACATTAACTGAAAATCACATTTGCACTACCCAAAATGAGTGCTTCCCAGGGGCACTTTCACGCTTGAGTCCATGCGGGGGGGTGCACTTTTATCGAAATTTGTGGAAAATTCCAGAAAGAGAAAAGGAAGGAAGGAAGGAAGGAAGGAAGGAAGGAAAGAAGGAAGGAAGGAAACAGTTGGTGTATCTGTGGGATCCATGCACCTTGGGAAAAACTTGCCAGCTGCAGGATCCATGCCTGGGTTGAATCCTCAGAAATCCAAGCCTGTTGCAGGTTTCTCATTCCGACTCGCAGGAACTTCCTACTCCAGGAAAGTGTCTGCAAGGGGATTTCAGCTGCCGCCGCGGCCTTCCTTCTTTTTCTCCACAAGAGCACCAGGCACGCCCAGCTGCAAATTCAGGGAGAGGGGCCCTGGTGCAGTCCCTCCCCGTGTCCCCTCCTGGAGGACTGCTCCGCACTGAGAGCTGGTCCTCCACAGCCCGCAAGTGTCCCGTCTCCTCTTCTCATCACGGGAAGGGTGTGTGTGTGTGTGTGTGTGTGTGCGTGTGTGTGCGTGCGCAATATCGCAGCCACTCCGGCCATGCATCCATCTTTTTCTCAATGTACTTATGAAGGCTCTAACCGTGCCAAGATGTCAAAAGACGCTTTTACCGTACTTTATTGGCTATTAAAAAGTCACTAAATACTGTCGCTTAACGTTGACCATGGACTAACATGATTCCACCCAGAGCACTAACTCCAGAGAACCGTCCTTCTGGGTATTGATGTTCAAGGATTTACTTGAGTCCTGTGGTTAAGCAACAATATTAATAGAAAAACGAATTTGCACTTCTGTAATAACCCGCTTGACCGATGGAGCGAGAATTTTGGAGCTCTGGCCAGGGATCGGCTGAAGCACGTGTGCGCCGAAAGCAGAGAAGGACGCCCCCGATAGAAGCGCACGCCCCTTGCGCCAAAGCTCAACGTGACGAGACGCGTGGAGGGAAAATGGCAGCTGCGAAGATCCCAGGCAAGGCTGCGGCGCAGCGGAGGGAGCAGCGGGGCTGCGGCTTTCCAGGGGATCCCTGGCCAAGTCTCCTGTGGAAAAGGGACTTTGCCGAATTAGTCCGTCTGCCCCAGTCTGCCCCGTGATGCTCTTTGAAAGGACTCTCCACTTTGAGCCATTTTCGTATGTCACAGAAACAGAGAAATGGAGTGAGTCAGGAGGGGTCTCCTGGGCCATCTAGTCTGACCCCCGGCTCCAGCCGGCTCCGCTCATGACATGCCCACCATGTGCATGTCCAGCCTGTCCTTGAACACCCACACCAATGGGGCCTCAACAACCTCTCGTGGAAGCCCATTCCACACCCTGGGGGTCCTGACTGTCAGGAAGTGCTTCCTGGCATCCAAACTGAACCTGGGTTCCCTGAGCTTGGCTCCAATGGAGCGCGTCCTGCCTTCCTCTGCAGGGGAGAACAGGTCTCTGCCCACCTCCGTGTGACACCCCCTCACATACCTGCATGTCGCCAACAGATCCCCTCTGAGTCTCCTCTTCTGCAGGCTGAAGAGACCCAGTTCCCGCAGTCTCGCCTCATACGGCTTTCCCTGCAAACCGGCCACCAACCTTGTGGCCCTTCGCTGCACTGACTCCAACCTACCTTTGACCTTCTTGTCTGAATTGGTTCAGGACATCACCTGCATCGAAAACATCTGAACAGAAGTCAGAGTTAGCCCTTTCATTCATCCAGAGGAACTGGTGTCATGAGTTTTTTCTATAGCTTGGATAGCTTGAAATGTGTCGTGCCTGAACATGCATGGCAAAGCAAGTGAACATGAGATGTCCAATCATGTTCAGGAGTTTATGTTCAGGCCAGCAGTCCTATCTGTGCAAGAGGGTCGGCATAACCCGAGGGCTGAGGTGTGACGCTGTGGACTAGTATTTCCAGACTCAGCCTTCACCACAACCAGGACTTAGGGCCACATTCTTCAAAAGCCACTGGTAGGCTAGACTCAGCCTTTCCAATTCTTTTCCAGTGTGCAGTGGGAGGTAATAAGGCTGGCCTACCTCTGAGGGCTGCGAGGGTTGCTGACACAGTTCATGAAGGAGTAATTGCTCCTTGGCTCAGTTCAAAAGAAATTTGGAAATTATGCACTCTCCCCCATCCCTAGAAAATAGAGAATTTGCCCTGACGCCCACTTCCAAAATTGAAAAGCTTTCCCGCTTGCCAGCTTCAAAATCTTCTCAGTTGCTAAATGTGTGTGTGCAAACCCACCGTAATATTCTGGATTATGATTATTCTGGTGTACTTTAGGAAGTGCTTGCATGAATCATAGACCCTTTAAGCTGTCTCAGCATCTGGGCCCACCGTAGTCTCTGAGAGGGGGGGACTGCCTGTTGTCTGGGGGCTGCAGAAAGAGAGGGGGTGAAATCCTAGAATCATGGAAAAGCAGAGTTGGAAGGGGCCATGAAGGCCATCAGGTCCAACGTCCCACTCAGGTGGCAGTCCAGATGCGTCTTGGAGGCCCCCAGTGCAGGAGAGCCCACAGCTCCCGAGGTCACTGGTTCCATGTCGTCCTGCTCTCACAGTCTGGGAGTTTTTCCTGCTATCTAGCCAGAACTGGGCTACCTGTAACCTGAGCCTGTTACTCTGTATTCTGCCCACTGGGATGGTGGAGGAGTCTTCTTTGCGACGGCCTTCCCAGTATTTGTAGAGAGCGATCCTATTTCCCCTCAGTCTTTTCTTCCCCAGGCTAAGCACGCCCATGGCTTTCGGTCTTTCCTCGCAGGGCTTCGTCTCCAGTCCCTGTTCATCCTCATTGCCTCCTCTGCACCTTCCCAGCTGGTCTGCGTCCTTCTTCGACTGTGATGCCCAGGACCGGACACGGGACTCCGTGTGGGGCCTCACCAGTGCTCAGCGGAGGAGCACAGTGCTTCATGCGCCTTGGAAGCGATGCTTCTGCTAGTGCAGCCCAAAACAGCTTTCGCCCCTCCTGCGGCCCCATTGCCTTGTTGACCCATACCCGGCTTGTGATCTGGAGCAGTTCCGAGGTCCGTCCCTCCGGCAGCTTCGTTGAGCCAGGCGTCCCCCAGCTCACTTGGGCGCCGGCTCCATTCCTCTCTGCACCTGACAGGTAGCAGCTGGCGGGGGGGGGGGGCAGCCCTCAAACGAAAGCCAGAAAGACAGAGAGGCGCGCTCCTTCTCTGATCTGTGCGGGCTGCCAGTGCAGAGGCGCCTCCATCCCCGCCACTGAAGCGCCTTTGCGACGGGAGGGCTGGCCGTGACCCAGGCAAGAGCTGTTCTCGCCTGCTGGACCACTTTGATTTCGCCTGCACTTTGAGGAGGAAAATGGCCCTCCTTATTAACCCGGGGCCTCTGCCGGAGAAGCCGGCCTGCCCTTGGCAAGCATCCCTGCTACTTTTGCACCTGCCGAGACCGCACGGTTCCTGCTCGGCATTCAATTAAGCAATAGTAAAAACGCAAACAAACAAAAAACCCACTTCTGTTTCACGGAAGGGGAATGATGTCTCCATGAATCCCGGCAGATGCATGTCCTAATTGTTGCTTCCTCGACCTGAACTGTATTATTTCCGATTTGCAAGTGTAAATAAATATGCTTCCCAGGCTGATCGCATTTCACACCAATTTATTTGAATGACACTAATGAGCTTCTGCCACCTTTGTGCGGAGGCGGCGGCTGAATTTTGCTCCCCATAATTCAGAATGAGGTGGTATCAATTGAGAAGGAGGAACACCTGCCTGCCAGGAGCAGACACTCCGGAGATGCTAACAGGCGGAGCGCTCAAGGATGCAGGCCGTGGCTTCGTAACCACGTGCCGCCACCGAGTCCTGGCAAAAATCTGAATCCAGCAAACCGTGTGCGGAGGCCCAGGCTCGGGTGCTGCATGCGAGGAATGCCAATGCCCCAGGAAGTGCATCAAGGCAGCTCCCGTGGGAGTTTTTTGAAACAGTTTGGCACATGCTTATGCCACCACTTAAACATAGAAGCACATAACCAGAGCGAGTCAGAAGGGTCCTCCTGGGCCATCTAGTCTGACCCCCGGCACCAGCCGGCTCCACTCACAACATGCCCACCATGTGCACGTCCAGCCTGTCCTTGAACACCCACACCGATGGGGGCTCAGTGACCTCTCATGGAAGCCCATTCCACACCCTCGGGGTCCTGACTGTCAGGAAGTGCTTCCTGGCATCTAAACCTGTTATAATACCCACCAGCTCCCTCTGCGGCACTTCCTGGTTTCCTCTGACAATCTGGGTCTGACTTTGCGCGATTCTTATACACACATCTCCACTTCTTCAGATGAAAGCTTGCTCTTCTGCTTGGATAAGAGGAAAACGTAGCTGCATCTCGCAATTTGCTGGGAATGCTGGAAAAAGAAAGTCCCAGCTCTGAGACCAGAAGGAAGCTGACAGACCCTGGGTGAGAGCCCGCTCGCCAAGCATTGGGTGCCACATTAAATGGAACTGAAATCAGAGGCTTAAGTTTTGTTATTCCAGTTCCAATTCCATTAGATGCACTGAGGTTGCGCCACTGTTTGCAGATGTAAAATTTGCTTTAGCTCAGTGTTGGGGATCAATAAACAAACAAAAATGTCATCTCAAAAACTTGCGGCAGAAATAATGACTTCTGAAAAATATGCGGTTCCAGGTCAACAGCTTAGCAGAAAAAGAAACCGGCGATATCTGGCTAGGTGGCAGGAACAGGTGACCGGGAAGAAGAAGTGGTTGGACAGCGGTGGCTCAGGAGGGGAATCTGAAGCTTCATTAGCCCTTTTTGACCTTGGTGGCATTAAGACCCTGGCAAGGGGTGGGCCCAGCAGGGGCTGCTTGCCGGAGTTTCTACATCCGGAGCCGTAAATGGCCGAAGTGCAGGCAAACGACGGAGGGGAACATTTTAGCAGGAACGTCTGTCTGGACAAAGCTGGAAACAGAATACTGGACCTGATGGCTTGGACCAGCGCGACGGGGCTCTTCTTGCTTTCGTGTGGTCGAAGGGAAAGCACCGATGAGTTTTTCCTTGGAAGTCCGCTCCAGGCGTTGAGTCGCACGCTGGCCAAGTCGCTCTGCTGGCCATTGTGACTTGGGGCCCAGAGTCTTGGGAAACAGCCAAAGCCACCCCGCCCCTGCCTTGGCTTCACCCAGTTCTTCGCAAGAAGCGCCCCCGCTCCTCCTGCATCAAGATTCCTGCGAGGCCGGCCTGTGCAGTGGAGCGTGCTGCTCTTTCGCTTGATATGCGAGGCAGGCGAGCCCGTCTTCCGGCGCTGGAGTGGTGTCTTGCCACCCATCCATTACAAAGGGCGCAAATCACGGAGGAACTGTCAGCGCTAAGCAGGCGTTTCATGCATGAGGGGACGGGCAGATGCCGCTACGTGCCGGGTCGCAGCTCAGGAGCCGCGCCAACGCTGCAGTCCTGCGCGGTGCTTTTGGGCGCCCCGCTGGCATGGATCCTGCTGGAATGGGCTCTCCCAGAAGATGCTGCCTGAGCGCGACAGAAGGGCTCCGTTGCACAAATAGGAACACAGAAAGATAGAAACTGAGCGAGTCAGAAGGGGCCTCCCGGGCCATCTAGTCTGACCCCCGGCTCCAGCTGGCTTCACTCACGACATGCCCACCATGTGCACGTCCAGCCTATCCTTGAACACCCGCACCGATGGGGCCTCAACGACCTCCATGGAAGCCCATTCCACACCCTCGGGGTCCCGACTGTCAGGAAGTGCTTCCTGGCATCCAAATGCAACCTGAGTTCCCTGAGCTTTGCTCCATTGAAGCGCGTCCTGCCTTCCTCTGCAGGGGAGAACAGGTCTCTCCCCACCTCCGTGTGACACCCCCTCACATACCTGTATGTCGCCAACAGATCCTCCCTGAGTCTCCTCTTCTCCAGGCTGAAGAGACCCAGTTCCCTCAGCCTCGCCTCATACGGCATCCCCTGCAAACCGGCCACCAACCTTGTGGCCCTTCGCTGCACTGACTCCAACCTGGCTATATCCTTCCTGTAATGAGGGGCCCAGAACTGAGCACAATGCTCCAGTTGAGGGCACACCAGAGTCACATAGAGTGGTAGGAATACCTCTCTCGATCTAGAAGCCACACTTCTGGCTATGCAACCAGGGGTGGCGTTCGCCCTCTGGGCTGCCGCATCACACGGCTGGCTCATGTTCAGCCTGGCTAAATGCCCTGGCTGAGAACTGTTTCTGAGCGCGATGGGCGTGCACGCGAGCCGTGGGCATGGGAGGACAGACCTTCTCCATGGGTGGCGCATGGGGGCACCGGAAGCTGCTCCGCACGCCGCCACAGCCTGGGGCTGCGCAGTGCGAGGCGTCCTCACAATGCTGGTCCGTCAGCCCTGTGCCGGTGCTCGCTCACTGCCGTGCAGGGGGAGCCAGCTCACAGAAGCTGTTCCTGAGATGGACGCGGTTTGTGTGGTTTTCATCAAGAACCGCAAAGCCAAGAGCAAGAAACCTGTTTAGGCCCAGATCCGAAGATCAGGTGTGGGCAAGAAATCCACTGGGTTTCCCAAGTGCAATGCGACAGTGGGACCAGCTGCCCGGAGAGGTGGGGGCTCTCCCACCCTGGAGGCATTCAAGGCGAAACTGGGCAGCCTCTGAGTGGGTGGGGTGCCGTGGTGTCCTGCAACAGCCGGGGGTGGACTGGATGGCCTTCTTGATCCCTTCCAACTCTACCACTCCACGATTCTATGATGTGGGTCAGATTGGCCCATGGGGACAGGCTCTGCACTCCTCTGTCTTCTTCCCCAGCCTCCCCTCCCCTCTTTACTTGGGCCATGCCTCCTTCTCCAGGAGAACAGCTCTTTGTGCCAATGTGCAGCTGCACATCTGCATGCATGAAACCGCACATGTCCCATCCCATAACTTCTGAAAAGCATTCAGCTCCAGAGAAGTGAAGGGCTTTTGCGGGTGCGGGAGGTCTCCTTCTGCGGAGCAGCCCTGTGCCGGAAAATGGAACATACTCTGTGTTCCAGGGCAGAAGATCGTGCCTGGGCAAAATTGGTTTGATATGTTGCACATTTTAACAACTGTTGAAGTTACTTTTTCACACAGAAATGCTAGTTGATTAACACATCCTAAATCTGCCAAAACTGAAGCACACGAACACCCTCGTGTTGCATGTGAAGGCGACAGCTTCGTGTTGCCTGCACAGAAGCACAAACGATATTTTTTGAGGTCTGTATGGACCTGGTGACTCACTGATCCTGAAGTTCCACGAAATATGCAGGCCCAGCCGTAACCAGCAGCACGGGACTCCATTTGTGAGCCGGAATGCCTGCGATCAAAGGATGCAAGCGCCAAGACTACGGAACCTAGGTGCCTGAACGGAGCGTCGGGGGGAGCCTGGCAGAGCCCGTCCTCCTAGCGTTCCTGGAGTAGGCACAGAGCGCTGCACCTGATGTGGGAGAAGCACCCTCTGTGCACAGGGCCTGGGACTCGATCCGGAGGACACAGCAAGCCTCCTGCGCAAGGGAACGCTGTGGCTTGCCGTGCAGAGCCGAACTCGGTGTCTCCGCCTGGCAGCTCGTCATGGAATCCTAGAAGGGTAGGGCTGGAAGGGGCCAGGAAGGCCACCGGGACCAGCCCCTTGCTGGTGCAGGACACCACGTCACACCGTCCCACTCAGGTGGCTGCCCAGTTTCTCTTTGAGTGTCCCCAGTGTGGGAGAGCCCCCACCTCTCCAGACAGCTGGTCCCACTGCCGTGTTGCTCTGGCAGAAAGGAAGCTCTTCCTGATGGCCAGCCTGAATCTGGGTTGTCACAACTGGAATTGATCATTCCGTGTCCTGCACTCCAGCATCAGCGAGAAGAGACCTTGACCTTCCTCTTTGTGGCAGCCTTCAAGGTATTTATGGAGGGATATCATGTCCCCCCTCAGCCTTCTCTTCTCAAGGCTGAACATGCCCAGTTCTCTCCATCTCTCCTCACAGGGCCATGTTTCCAAACCCTGGATCATTTTTGTTGCCCTCTGCTGGACCCTTCCTAATTTCCCTGCATCTTTCTGAGATCTTGGTGCCCAGAACTGGACACGGTATTCCAGGTGAGGCCTGACCAGTGAGGAGCATAGAGGAACTGCTACTTCTCGCAATTTGGAGAAGTCCATTACCTATTTCCAGGTCCGTGACGTCGGTGAGGATTGCTGGTGTCCCTGCCACCGGCCTTGCCCCGGGCCGGCCTTGGCCCCCACGGGCCACTGGCCGAGCTGCGCAAGGGTCCTTTGGGCCGCTTCCCCCTGCCTGCGTCGCAGTTTCTGACGAGACTCTCGCCCCTTCCATAATCAAGCCAGGACATTCTCTAGTGCACATAAAATTAATTTACATCTCTCCCCCCACACCTCCCGCTGCTCCTTCACCACTTATACAGGCCATGGGAAATTAACCGCAATAATTTTATATTTCTCTTTTATTTTTCCTGGATGGGAGAGTCGTTCTCTCTCATTTCCTGTTTGTGGAGAAAGATGTGTCAATGAAAGGACAACAACAGGACTGCTGGAGAACATTTTGTCCAGATTTTTTCTGTGTCCCAAAGACTTAGCAGGCCTTGAATGGGGTCTGGCCAGAAACCTTAGCAGGTGGGAACGGAAGGCCATCAACCAGCTTCCAGAAACCTGCTGGAAGGTTCTGGAAACTTTACTGATGCTGTTGCCATCCGACCCCGCAGTCCTTTCCACTGGCCACTAAGAGCTCGTTTGTGATTGTGGATTCCACCCAGCACCCCTCTCGGCTTCTGCCTGGGGTGGGGGCTGAACAGTCAGGTGGGACCGCCATGCATATTGGACGGGAGAAAAGTCACCACCGAGTGACTTGCATTCCTTGCCATTGATTTCGAAAAGAATATCCAGGTATCTGTGTGCATCATCTTCTATGCCTGCTGTGTTGACTCTAAATCCACCTGCGTGTGGGACAGCCTCCGGATCGGGACCATGACATGCTGGTCTTTCCTCCCAGGCCATAATCCTAGCAAATCAAACTCCCTGCTAGGACGAAGAACCAAAACACTCGCAAAGCTTTCTTACATGTCCTCGCGAGCACAAAGCACTTGCAAATGAGATGCAGAGGTGCCTGGAAGTCTGGTCCTTTTAAAAAAAACACACACCCACACAGCACACCGCAACAAAAGCAGCAAAGCCAATGATTAAGAAACCAGAAGGAATCACATCCAGCTTTCCCCAAAGACAGTGTCATCCCTTGAGATTTAACAGGGGAAGTTTCACAACTGGGGAGTCCCAGAAGACGAGGGAAACCCTGTTTTCTGAAACAGCCCAGCAGGTCTGAGCGCATGAAATCGGGCTCTTGAAGATGCTCTGAACGATCAGGCAGGGCTTCCACGAACAGGCTGTGAACGGCCCAGAAACTTCGGCTATTGGGAGGCACAACATGTTAGAAATAATTGAACAGGAGACGGTCTAATTGTGGCCGACCATGGCAAGTCCTGACGATGGGACCCATGGCAGGGTTTGGACCATGCGGCCAGTGGCTGAGGGGCTCTTGCCACGCCTCGCGCGCCTGGTCACGGAGAAGCCGCGTCTGTCCTCTGGTGCTCTTCTACCGTGGCCTGGTGCTGACGTGGACGGGGTTGCCGTGAGACAGCACAGAGCCCCCTGGACTTCACAGAAGATTGACCATACTGATGGCGGCCCTTCAGTAGCCCAGTAAGATCAGGACCCAGCTCTCCTCCTGCCCCGGCGCTCATTATTTGATTTCTGCCCCAGGACCCCACCGGTGGCCCATGGACCCCACCTTGAATTGGCTGGCTGTGTCCTGCTTCCAGGAAGTGAGACGGCATGGACTCTGGACCTTTAGGGTAGGTTCTCTTGCTCGGGAGGTGCTGAAATCATGGATGGGGAAGTCAGTGATGCTCCAGGGTTGGAGATGCCCAGATCCACCTTGATGTTCGTATCTCTTGCTTCCAATTTGCAACCTTTGCCTGTTTCTCACTTCATGTAAATGAGGAACGGTATGCACTTTCCTCCCATAGACGCAATGCATGTTTTGGAGGCAGGGCAAGCCAGAGGTCGACGAGATTCAAGATCGAATTTCCCTCTGCCCCTGGCTGCCACTTGGGCAGAAGAATACAGCTAGCAGGGGCCACCGAATCATTCCATTTGGGGGCATTATTTTTGTCGTGTGCACGCGCCCGGATGAGATTCCCACGTGCACACAAGAGAGTGAAGGCTCTGGTGAGAACCAGGGACCAGACTAGGAGAAGAGGAGTTAATTATTCTTCCAGCACCAGTCTAGAGTCTCACCCTAATTCTCTGGATATTACGGCTAGAGAGGCGACAGGTGGTGAGCCACCCCCAGGGGTGGGGGGCAGGCTGAGGCAGTGCAGGATCCGAACACTTCAGGAACAGACATGGGGCGTGATACTGCTCTTAGTTGTGAGAACGAAGCTGGTAGAGAGCAGGCTGGGGAAGCTCCGGTGGTCGCTCGGGATGCTCCGTCGTGTGGGTGCATGGGTTGGCTGGGGCAAAGGGGACACGATTCGAGGCGTGGCAGCAAGCGCACATGCAAAGTGCACCCCCCGCCCCCGGAACAGGCCCCGAAGGGCTCATGAGCAAAGCATGGGGTGACGTTAGTCAGTGTGAGATGTCCACCTTGAGTCTACTGTCGGTGCTGTGAATACTTTGTAGCCATTTGGAATAAGGACACTTTTAGCAACTGCTGGAGCGATGGCCTTCGCTGGGAAGGGGCGCCTGGCTCACGACAATTGTTTTGCTAGCCAAGAGTGCCAGAGGCCAAGAGGCAGGTATATGGGCTACTGGAGTGCCCTGGGACCTCTTGGCTGCTGGATCACACCCAGGAATTTCAGAAGAAGATCTGTTTTTGCTTCATAGACTGCAGCAAGTCTTTGATGGTGAGGAGCATGAGAAGCTCCGGATGGTCTTGAAGGAAATGGGAATGACTCGGCACTGGATTGTCCTGATCCGTAACCTGCACTGGGGACAAGAAGCTACTCTGAGGGTAGAATATGGGGAACAGAATGGTTTCCTGTAGACAAAGGTGTCAGACAAGGGTGTATTTTATCTCCCTATCTGTTTGATCTGTTTGCAGAACATATCATAAGGAAAGCCGGAAGGAATCAGAGGAAGGAGTGAAAATTGGTGGAAGACACATCACTAATGTAAGATGTGCAGATGGTACCACACTACTGGCTGAAAGCAGTAATGGTTTGAAATGTTTCCTGATGAACATGGGAGAAGAAATGCAAAAGCAGGACTGCAGCTGAGCATTAAGAAAACAAAAGCCACTACAACAGAAGAATTACACAACTTTCCAGCCAACCATGAAGATGCACCAGAAACATGGTGCTGGAGGAGAGCTTTGCAGATCCCCTGAACTAACAGAAAGTTAAACAAGTGAGTCGCAGGTCATATCCAGCCAGAACTTTCCCAGGAGGCAAAAAGGGCACTTGTTGAAGCTCGTCGTACTTGGGATGCATCATGAGAAAGCAAGAGTCACGTGGAAGACAACTGTGCTGAGGGGAGATGAAGACAGAAGAAGAGGAGGGAGACCAGTTACGCGATGGGTGGATTTAATAAAGGAAGCCCTGAATGTATGAGAACAGAGCAGGGCTGTCTGGCACGGGGCATCGGGGAGACCATCCAATCGCAGGGTTGCCGTGAGTCAGTGACAACCTGGTGGCACAGAGCAGCAACAACCACCCATCACAGTGGCACCGGGGCCATGAATGCTGCCAGCTGGTAAACACAGAAACATAGAAACAGAGCGAGTCAGAAGGGGCCTCCCGGGCCATCTAGTCTGACCTCCGGCACCAGCCGGCTCCGCTCACCACAAGCCCACCATGTGCACCTCCAGCCTGTCCTTGGACACCCGCACCGATGGGGCCTCACCCATCTCCCATGGAAGCCCATTCCACACCCTCGGGGTCCTGACTGCCGGTAGTGCTTCCTGGCATCCAAATGGAACTTCGGCTCCCTGAGCTTTGCTCCGTTGGACCGCGTCCTGCCTTCCTCTGCAGGGGAGAACAGCTCTCTACCCGTCTCCATGTGACATCCCCTCACATACCTGCATGTCGCCAACAGATCCCTCGGAGTCTCCCCTTCTCCAGGCTGAAGAGACCCAGTTCCCTCAGTCTCGCCTCATACGGCATCCCCTGCAAACCAGCCACCAACCTTGAAGGAACTCTAAATGAATGGAAAACCTCTACGGCGCATGTGTGTTTGTGCGTGTAGGGAGGGTGGGGACTCTTATGTCCTCCAATTTTATTATTCAAGCACAGCCTAAAGTATCTCCTTCCTTTAAGGAAGCAAGTGGCTGTCTGTCTATTTATTTAATTTATTTTTTAAAAGTGTTTATATGCCGTCCCAATACTAAAAGTCTCTAGATGGCTTACAAAAAACAAACAAACAAACAAACAAAGCAAGCCATAACAGCAACACACAACACACCGGATTGATAAATGAAGATAAAAACAAGGGTAAAACCAATTAATCATTAAAATACTGGGAGAATAAAAAGGTCTTTGCCTGACGCTGAAAAGGATAAAGTGGCAGCTCTGGGTGAACCTCTCTGGGGAGTGTGTTCCACAGTCGGGGTGGAAAGGCCCTTCTCTGAGCAGTTCCCCTCCCAGCTGGTTTGGACCACGGTCGTCCTCAGAGCCAGGGGACACCAAGCCAGGGCTGTCGATGTGTCACCTGCCGTTCTTCTGATTTTATTGGGGTTTATGATAACTGCATATTTTTTTCAAATCTTTTGCCAACTGCCTGGAGAGTTTTGTGCTGGAGGAGGTGGAATGCAAATAGGATAAGCAAACCAAGAAAGGGAGGGATGAATGACAGGTGTGATGAGATGAAGGTGAATAATGGGTTTCCACTGGTAAAGAGAATCACAGAATCACAGACCAACGGGGGGGGGGGGTACTCTACGAACGTCGCATGGGTCCGCAGCGAAGACCTAAGCATTCTGGGAAAGGGGGAATAGAATTCTGCACTGGCACTTGTGAGATTTTGGACCTGTATCTCTGGGGTGAGTGGAGTTTCTCAAACTTTCTAGAGCTTTCCCCACCTGTGCTTGCTTTTTCTGCCAATACCATTTGACGGATGAATCTGTGACGGATGAAGCTGTCGGATGAATGACGGATGACTCTGTGCTTTAACGGATTAATTCGGCTCCATTTGTGATCCCCTTTTGGACTGGCCCAGAACAAGGGGTGCTTTGGGGAAAGCTGTTTGGAAGGCTGTTCCTTCCTACTGCAGTCGTTAAGAAGAAAGATTTATCCACAAATCTAAGGCAATTCAGCCTACACAAATTACTTATTATGGTTGCAAACTAGCCAAATGCCAGCTTATTTCTTCATCTGAATATTAGCACGTAAAAGGAGAAGGTGTTTCTTTCTTTAAAAAATAACGAACAGAAATGATCAATAACCCAGTGATTTTACACTCATGATAACGGTATAATTAGATGGGGGGGAATCAAAAGGAGGAGATGAAAAAATGCAATTAGTCTGATAAAAACTAGGAATCTTGGAGAGTGCCAATGGGCTGGATTGAAGGGAGAAGGAAAGGTTAATTGGGAGCAAGAATCGAAGGAAAACCATTAGCAAGGAGCTGGAACTTTTTAAATGGTGTTGCAGCCAGACATGGGCATCAAGCAGGGGTGAGACACACCTGAAAAACCATAAAGGCAGAACCCGCACGGAGAGGACACACTGGAGAGCGGTAATATAGCGAAGATCCATTTTTCCACTCAAGAAAGGTTGCTGAAGGGCCAACCCGGAGTTATTTGGGAAGTCTGCAGCCAGCCAAGCGCAGCAATGTCCCCTTTATTGGATCGACCAAATTGCCCGGAAGCGGTGAGCAAGCTCTGGCATTCTCCAGGACTTTTCGTCAGTCTGGGTGTCAACCATATTTTGACGGGGAAAGGAGAGGGCAGACCATGCGGCTCAAGCCCTGGAGTCTGGAGGCTGTCGCAGGCCGACAACGGAGTGTGGGAAGAGCTATGAGAGCATTTAATTAGCTTAGCTTCTGCTGGGTGTAGGAGAGATTTCAGGCCGCTGCGGGGGTTGTTGGGACTTAGACGCTGCACTGATCGTCCCTCCTTTAAAAAAAAAAAAAGGATATGAAATGTAAAAGTTAGCTCTGTCTCTTGACGATTCTGTACAGCTTAGTAAAAAAAGGAAGTATTTGGGGGCAAAACCAGGAATGACATATTTCAGGCTGTGAAGGTTAGAAACAGAGAAACCGGGTGAGCCAGAAGGGGTCTCCTGGGCCATCTAGTCTGACCCCCGGCACCAGCCAGCTCCTCTCATGCCGTGCCCGCCATGTGCGTGTCCAGCCTACGCAGTGCATGGAGAGAGACAGGAATTCCAAAGTTCTCCTGTAGGCGTCCTCCAACTTGAACTTCAAAGCTCAGACTGACTTGTTTCCACGCAGAGCTTTCATGTGCATAGTGATATATGATTTTATGCTCTTTTTTCTAAACATAAACATCCGTTGTCCACATTCTCAAATGCACACATTTTGTTCCCCTTGATTAACGAATTTTCCAAAGGGTGCATTTCTCAAAAGTATTTCCTGTGCATTTTCTGAGTGCTTTCCCCCTTTTGAGTCTGGAACCAGGTTCCCAGCCTGACTTCGTTTCAGCCCAGATGCAGCTCCAGGAATTGCAAATGGGCTAAATTCTGGTCTAAAGCAAACTGATATTTCAAAGATCAAAATATAGTGATCCTCATTTTTTGCACAGGAAGATTGTGTAGAGTTTAACTGAAAATGAATTATTTCGAAGAAAAGAAAGAACAAAATATGACTATGGCCAACAAAATACACAGTCCCATTGTCTTTCCAAATGGAGTTCCGATGTATGTAAAGGAAAAAAAAAATGCCCCTCCGTTCTAACCCAGATTCAGGCTGGACATCAGGAAGAGCTTCCTCACGGCCAGAGCGACACGGCAGTGGGACCGGCTGCCTGGAGGGGTGGGGGGCTCTCCCACACTGGAGACATTCAAGGGGAAACTGGGCAGCCCTCTGAGTGGGATGGTGTGACTTGGTGTCCTGCAACAGCAGGGGGTGGACTGGATGGCCTTCTGGCCCCCTCCAGCTCTGCCGTTCTCTGATTCTATGACCTTGGCAGGCAGTGTCAATGTGAGCGCACCTGGACTGGGAAGCACCACTAACCCAACCAACATCTCCGTGCTGTCAGTCATGGCGGAAGGTGAGCAATGCAGAATCCTGCCTGATGGGATGGAGTCAGCATGGCCTCCTGGGCCCACATTTCTGGAGACTGGAAGGTCCCCGCTGGTGCCCTGGTGGCTTGGAAGCAGAGGGACGCAGCTGGCCTGGCGCCCAGGTCTCCCATTTGGTGAACATCTATTTATTTATTTAGGAAATTTCCATGCCGCCCCATTCGCCGAAGCCTCGGGGCAGCTCACAAACCGCGCAAGATGGTGCCTTCCTTGCGGGAAGCAACCAAGCTGTGGCTTCCTGCCCCTTTCCTTGTCTGGAGCCTTCGTTTGGGTTGGGAGGGGGCGCTCGCTGAGCCGAATCAACCTGCGGAAGAGCTCATCCCCATTCCCGGTGCCGTTCCTTCAATGATGAAAGGAGCTTCTACGGGGTTAAGCTGTCTTACCTCCAGCTATTTCCAAATAGCGCTTTGATATCTCTAATCTATCACAGTCACACTGCAAATTACACGCCAGAAGGAACATTATATGTTTTTTGTTCAAAAAGTGTGTGCTACCAGTGAATTAAATATGCTTCTCTTGATTGTTATATTCTCTTTCTCAAACCAAAGAACCTTCCGTAGCCTTCCGCTCCTTTTTTTAAAAAAGCACAACAAAACAACAACAGAAAAGGAGGAAACGAAACTGCTCTGGTAGATGAATTCTCTCTTCCAGGGTGCAACAGGGGCATATTTAGATGGACGGCCGTATTTTAGGACTCTGCCTCCTTGCTGAGCACCAGAAGCCCACTTTCCTTCCAATTAAGAAGCCCTCGAACGGGGAAACGGCTCGCCTCTTGCACTCCACGGGAAAGTTCTGCAAAGGCGGCATTGCTCGAGTGCTTAAATCCTCTGAGGCTCTTGCTCAGCTCTAATTTTTGCAGCGTGGTCGGCATTTTAGAAGCTGGGAGAGATCTCTGGTGTGCGTCGTGCCAGCGCAAAAGAGATCCGCATGGAATGGCCCTTCCTTTCCATGCAGCGGTTCAGAGCGGGGCGTGCGGGGAGGCCACTGTGGGGCTGGGAAGGCCCCAGAGGCCCTGGGCTCAGTGCCCCAGATTCCAGCCTGCTTTGCCGGGGCC
This sequence comes from Varanus komodoensis, assembly GCF_004798865.1. NCBI lineage: Eukaryota > Metazoa > Chordata > Lepidosauria > Squamata > Varanidae > Varanus > Varanus komodoensis. The sequence continues at coordinate 65,874,363 of NW_025335761.1, forward strand.
ACGAGTCAGAGGTCCTGGCAAGCGGGTCCTGTCTTTGCGTGGTGCTTCCCGGGAATGTGGGGGATTCAGCCCTGCAGGGCCGCTGCCCAAACGGTGTCCCCCTCCCACATCCGTCCGAGCTGCGTGTGACGAGGCACCCGACACAGAAGGCGGCTGCTGGTTATGCAAGACTGCGGCATGAGTGTCCATGGACTGCCCCTGATCTATTGATCTGTTGGCTGACCTATTGATCGGACAATGATCTATTGGCCTTTCGAAGACAAGGCCAAGCAGGAGTGCAAGTCCATGAACTGAAGACTCTGTGGAGCCACTTGGCAACTGTAGCACAGGCACCACTCGAAAGGGGGCAAACGCGAAAGTGGAAAAGTGGTTACCTGAAGGAGCGCTTACATCCATATGTGCCCGCCCGTCTCTTGAGATCTGCGGGAGAGGCCCTTCTCCGGGAACCCTCCGTGAAAGAAATTAGGAGGGTGGCTACTCGGAGGAGTGGCGCCCCATCTATGGAATGCGCTCCCCAGAGAGGTCCGCCTGGCGCCGTCGTTATTTGTTTTTCGGTGCCAGGTGAAGACCTTTTTATTTAAGTGGCATTTTAATTGTTAATATTATTGGATTTTATCCGGCCAGGGCGGCTTATTTTATAATGTTATTTTTGTATTTTTAATTTTAATGTTTATATTTTTAATTTAATGTTATTTATTTTTAACTTATTGTTGTAAGCCGCCCCGAGGCTTCGGCGAATGGGGCGGCATACAAATGTTTTAATAAATAAATAAAATAATAAAATAAAATGCAAACGGGGATTGGATGTCCAATTTCATACCCCTCTTCACAGGAGTGCCCCTCCCCCACACACACACACTTCTTACTACGTTAAGCACGGGATTTCCTGCGAGCAAGTGTGGGCATGCACTCGGGGGGGGGGGAGAAGCTGTGTTCTCATCAGCTGCAGAAAAATGGGAGAACAGTGTCTGTCTGCTTCTGAACCCCCCGACCCTGAGCATCTAGTCCCACAGAGGCAAGCCCTGTCAAACCAGATTTCCTGAGCGGCTCCTCCATCAGACACGTTTGCATGTTTAAGCAGGGCAGGATCCAAACTGCAAGGAGGTCTACTCAACGGACAGGTGAATAAGGCCATCAGAAATGTTTTCCGTGCTGTTGTTACCAGTATTTCTGATCCGCTCAGAACATTCTGTCATGCCCAAAGACCTCGGGATGCTGTTGTACCAACGTCACCTGGAAACGCAACACTCTGCATCGGTGTACGTGACTAGCAGGTTATAGCAGGGTCTGTCCATGGGCTGTGATTGTGTAGCTGGTGGTGGAGACCACCACCCGGCATCATGCTGTCGCAAGTCACTGCAGGGGCCTGGGTGGTCTCACCAATAAAAACACGGGGGCTCGAGGCGATTCGGTCTTCCCTGCGGGTCCTGGCGGTTCATTCTCACCGTTCGCAGAGAGGCCCTGGCATGGGCTGCAGCCCGGGCTCTGCAAGGACCTCCCATCTGCCTGGCTTGCGTTGAGAGACTGAAATGAGCACCAGAGGAAGCCCCTGAACGGCGGAGGGATGAGGCGGCAAGCAGGTTTGTCCCACCCTTAGACTGGGCAGCTTGGGAGCTTCACCGCAGCTCAGGACTTCCGGGATGTCTCTGGCTCAGCCAGGTTCCAAGGGCTCCTAAGCACAAAACATTTTTGCTCCCCTAGACCCTTATTTTATTTATTTTATTATTTTATTAAAACATTTTTATGCCGCCCCATTCGCCGAAGCCTCGGGGCGGCTTACAACACTAAGTTAAAATAATTATAATATAAATTAAAAATATAAATATTAAATTAAAAATACAAAAATACTGTATAAAATAAGTCACCCTGGCCAGATAAAATCCAATAATATTAACTGTTAAAATGCCACTTGAATAAAAAGATCTTCGCCTGGCACCGAAAAACAAATAACAACGGCGCCAGGCGGACCTCTCTGGGGAGCGTGTTCCATAACTTAGGCGCCACCACAGAGAAGGCCCTCCTCCGAGTTTTTACCCTCCTAATGTCCTTCATGGAGGGTTCCCGGAGAAGGGCCTCCCCCGCCGATCTCAAGGGGTGGCTGGGCATATATGGATGCAAGCGCTCCTTCTTTCTCACCTTGCATAATACATTTCTGTGAAAGATTTTGTTCCCTCTTATCCTGTACGTGCACAATGCAGGATGCCTCACAATAGAATTGTCAGTTATTTGGAGAAGAACTTGCTGATGCTACTTCATAAATAAATGTGTTATTGTGTTCCCTTGTTTCAGATATTTTAGATATTTATAAAGCACTTTTACAGAGCTCAAAGAGTAAGAGCTAATCTTTTGATTTTCCAGACATCTCAACCCTCAGGCATCAGATGCAAATCAATGCAAAGGATTTATCTGTTGAAGAAAGAATATAAAATCCATAAGCAAACTTGCAAAACTGGATTTGCATGTTTCTCGGAGACTACCCAATTGGCACCTCCTGGAACCAAGCATGGAACCAGCCCATGTACAGATTTCTGTGCAATCAGAAATCTGTGCATTCCTGTGGTGCAGAGACAACAGGATGGCGTTCAATGTGGAGAAGTGCCAGGTCTTGCACTTGGGGCATAGGAATGGGTATCACAAGTACAGGTTAGGGGACAAGTGGCTGGAGAGCAGCACTTGTGAAAGGGACCTCGGGGTGCTGGTCGACTGCAGGCTGAACATGAGCCAGCAGCACGATGTGGTGGTCAAGAGGGCGAACGCCACCCTTGGGTGCATAGCTAGAAGTGTGGCTGTATGACTCTGGTGTGCCCGCAACTGGAGTATTGTGCTCAGTTCTGGGCCCCTCATTACAGGAAGGATATAGCCAGGTTGGAGTCAGTGCAGCGAAGGGCCACAAGGCTGGTGGCCCATTTGCAGGGGATGCCATATGAGGCGAGACTGAGGGAACTGGGTCTTTTCAGCCTGGAGAAGAGGCGACTCAGAGGGGATGTGTTGGGGACATAGGTACATGAGGGGGTGTCATGCAGAGGTGGGTAGAGACCTGTTCTCCCCTGCAGAGGAAGGCAGGACGCACTCCAACGGAGCCAAGCTCAGGGAGCCAAGGTTCAACTAGGATGCCAGGAAGCACTTCCTGACAGTTGGGACTCCGAGGGTGTGGAATGGACTTCCATGGGAGGAGGTTGAGGCCCTGTCGGTGAAGGTGTTTGAGGACTGGCTGGACGTCCACATGGTAGGCATGTCATTAGTGGAGCTGCCTGGAGCCTGGGGTCAGACTAGATGACCCAAGAGGACCCTTTCTGACTCACTCTCTTTCTCTGTTTCTGTAAAAGGAACTTGGCTTAGGCAACTTGTATGCATTTGGAAAATGTGCAAAGAAGATGTGTGCTTCAGAAATGCACACAAGCACAGTTGCTATGGGTCCATATTGACAAACCTGTGTATATTTGAAAAACACACTGATTTTTAAGGAACATTTACAAAAAACGTAGAAACGCCTTGCACACGGCTCCCGCTCTCTGCCTTTCAGAACCCAAGCAGAACACGCTGGGAGCCGAGGACTCTGACAAGGCCAGACCTGAGAAACGCCCCTCTGTGCTGCAGGGGAGGCTTGGCTCGTTTCCCAGCGCCGCTCTTGCTGCAGGAGACGGGCCGGATGGGAAGCCCAGCCTCTCTTCTGGGGAGGCTCAGGTGGGAATGGGGCCCACTCCTCCTCGCAGGAATCCTCGCAGTTCAGAGAAGCAGGTTTTGATTTGGAAGAAGAGGAGGAACGAGAATCCAGGCTGAGATGCCAAGGCCAAGGGATCCAGAGAAGAGTGGAGCAGTTTGCCAAGGGTCAGACAGTCTCTCGTTCTGCAGGAAGTTTAGTGAGTGTGTCGAAGAGGAGCATCATTGAGCTAATACCACGGCACTGAGATGAGCGAGTGGACCGCTTGGGGTGCGTCAGGTGCTTCGGAGGCTGGTCCTGGGGCAGCGCGATCCATCTTGCAGGTGAGCGCCGCTTGCTTCCAGTCAAAAGGGCGAGGGACACTCTGCTCTGCTTGGAACCAGCTGAATTCCACGAAGCTGCATCTGCCCAGCACCCAGAGGCCCGGCCTTGCTTGTTTCTTTTGTGGGTGACTCCTGCAATGCTCTGCTTTCGTCCTCCAAAGCCAGCCTGGCTGACCAGCTTTTGCAGAAGAAACCCTCCCGGTGAGAAAGCCTTTCTCCTGGTCCGCTTGGAAGGATGGGGAGCAGCCTTGGAACGGGACCCTGAAGGAGAACTCTCCAAGTGCCGGGGCCGATTAGCACGGCTCAGCTTTCCCCCTGAGGACGGGGTCAGGCGGTGAGAGGGAGGTCCCCCCCACTGACTTAAGTCGCAATCCCGTGCCTGTTGCAATGGGAACCGTCTCAATCCCCACCAGGACAGCAGTGCCCAGCGCCTGACACAGGGGGCGCTCCGAGGGGGGCGCTGGTCCCACCCCTGCCAGAATCCTTGTCTTCAGGTGAAAACCAGGTGCAGCCCAGCCACTGATGTGGGGCAGACGTGCTGGAGTTGTCCCGCGCACAACCCCGAGCCCTGGTGTGATCAGGACAACGTGTTCTTCCAAGCTGCTTGCGAGTTGTGCACCTGTGTTTGAAAGCTTGCAACGTCCCCACCTGGCTGGGTCTGACTTTGGCCCATTTTCTGTTCGCAGTTGCGAGTGCTTGCCAACGCTGAAGGAGAAACCGACCTCAAGCTGGTCCTGGGAGAACCCAGGTGTCGCTGATGTTGCCCGTGCGTTTCCCTTCACGACATACTAATCCTTTTCGTCCCAGCTGTGTGTTTGCAGATTGGGCTGTCTTGGGGATGTATGAATTGGACTTTGAAGACCATCCTCCCCAAGCTGGGGTGAACCCGAGGCTGCCAAAAAGGAAGGCAGCAAAGCCGAGTTCAAAGGAGAGGGGCTTCTCAAGGCATTGCGTGTTCTTTAAACAGAAAGCATTTCAGTGTAATATTTATTGAGTCATTTCTGGTAACAATGTGATTTGTTAATATAGCGTGTTAGGTTGCTTTTGCACACTGTCCAGATGTGGAAAGCGGCAACGCTAATCTCAAAATCAATTTTTTTTAAAATGCGCTGCAGGCCGTTTGTAGTTCCCCAAACCGGTCGCCTTCCAGATGGAGCCAGCAGCTTTATGGATGCAATATTTTCAGAATATTCTTCTCAGAGATTCGGAGTCTCATTGAGAAAAGAGGTGAGGCTTCACAGCTCACCCAAATATTGCAGTTTTTTACATTCCAGTGCTAGGTTTGCACGAGGTCAAAATTTGACCTCAGATTTTGGGACTGAAATTTGCCACCAAAATCTTGAAGTCATGTGTTTTCATTGGCTGAATTACGTTGACATGCCTCTTCCAAGTTAAACAGCTCCATCAGCCTGGTCCCACATCAATCGCCAATGCATTCCAGCTGCCCACTGCCAATTTTAACAGCTGCATACAGTCAGAGTCAGATATTCACTGCTGCAGTGTGCAAAATCAAGACTGAGTAGTTTCGGAAGGGGGCGAAAGATGTTCAGAAGTCATAAGGCTACAATGCTATACACACTTACCTAGGAGTAAGTCCCACTGAATTTGACAGGCTTTCTTCCGAGCAGAAGCTTTCCGTTTGCTGCCATTTTGTTTTAGGCACACCGGTATCCACATGACTTCTGGTTACTAAGAAGCTGAAAATGCCCCCTGCTATGCAATAAATACGCACGTTCTGGTCTCCTGAGCGATGGCTGGCCGGGTGTTGCCGACAGCTCCTTTGGTCTGCCGTGGGCCCAGCCCTTCCTCTGGGGCAGCTCGCCCTCCCGTGTTTTCTGAGATTGCAGGAGTAGCCACTTCTCCTTCCTGCAGGTATTCATGCTGGCAGTTCCAGTCCGAGGGTTTCTCTTCTTTTCCTTTCCTTTCTGCAATCGCTCTCCTTCTGCTTCCGCGGCCCCCCTGTGCTTTCCTGTGTGACGGGCATTTCCCACAGGCCGTCGCTGTGCTGGCCTCTGTCCCTGGGACAGTCTTCCACTTGTGGGTCACGAGGAAGCAGTTGTGGCGTGGCTTGAATGCCCCTCGAGGGCTGATTTGCTCCGGTTTTTCCTGTCTCGTGAAGGGCTATGCAACTCTGCTTTGTCTTACCTCGCTGTAATGTGGTTGAATCACCATCTTCACCACCACAATCCCGTGGCCGCTCGATGATGGGCTGGGGATGGCCATAGGCTCTGGGAATCTCAGCTCTGCAGTCGGACGGCCTCCCCAGCGTGGAGTCAACGCAGAAGGACACCTGCGGGCTACTTCGCCAAGCTCAAAAGAGTGACCTCAGAGAAGAATCTGTGGGCACACTTGGGGGCTGGGGCACGGAGGGAAAAGCACCAGCGAGATGCGGCCTGTCCCGGCGGCACCTCAGCTGCCGCCCGCCTCCCCCCAGGTGCTGCCTGAGCTGCCTGAAAGGGGACACCCCTCTGCTTCATGTGGGGTGACCCCTGCCTGCCGCCTCCTCCAGGGGATTCCAGCAACCCACTGAGCGGCTGTCAGCATTCCCTCAGGATCACGCTGGCTGCTCCTTCTCACCCGCGGAGGGTCACCCCGTGCCGTGAGTGCGAACCACCGGGCACCGTGCCAGGGCCTGGTCCTCAATGCTTGGGGCTCCAGGCCCCCGCGCCCCACAGGACGCCTGGCACAGCAGGCCCCCCCCATTGCCGTGTCTTGCTCCTGCTTTCTCTCTGGGGCGGCTTGAGGGTCCAGACCAAGGGGCGGGGGGGGGGGGTGCCGATAGGAAGCGGTGCAAGTCCTCAGCCCCTTTGCCGCCCCTCCTGGGTGTGTCCGTGGCTTTGGGGGAAGCAGCCGATGCAGCTCCTTCCATGCGAGTGGGGGGGGGCTGGGGGGGGGGCTCAGCCTTCGGATCTGCAGCATCTCAGGGTGATCTGAGCATACCTAAAAAGAAATAAACGTTCCGAGAGGAATGGTGGAGAAGGGGCTGCTCTTCCCATGTCAGAGGCGGACTGTCTGATGGATCCCAGGCTGGGCCGGGGCAATGGGCGACCCTACATATTTACAGGATTCCCCCCGCCCCCCGTTTGTGACCAGCATCGCCCCCCACACACTTGAAGCCAGCCCCACACGAAGAAATCTCGGCTCACATGGTGACTGTCCGTCTTGCGGCTGAGCCCCTTCCGATCCGGCCCGGGCGTGTCAGGAGTTCTCCACAGCATTTAATTTATTGTGTGAAGGGAAAAACAGGTTGCGGTTTCAGAAGTGACTTCTAAGTGGAATGGAGAACGATGCCGGGAGGAAAACGGGGGGGGGGGGGGGGTCGGAAATGCAATAAACGCAGCTGCACATTCGGGAGGGGGGCAATTCCGCCACCTGCCCCCATCTTGCATGGACGTCTCCATGCACCCGACGGGCACAGCCGGGCGATGGCGGCGGGGCCAAATTCTGCCGTCACCGCAGCTTGCCCTGTGCACTTCCTCTGGATGGCTGGTTTGCCCCACTAGATGGAGAGCCAGGGAGGGGGCAGGAAGGAGACCGGGCGCCGGCAGGAATCTGCATGGGGCAGGCGCCCTGCTTTTCTCCGGCCCCACAGCGCACCTCCCCACTCCTTGAGGCACCTTTCTGCTCCCAGAGGGCGGCCAGTGCATCCATTTCACTGGCCATGAAGGGGGCAAGGCAGGAGCTTGGCCACTGGGGTCTGTGCGCCGAGGTCGGGGGACCTCAGTGGAGCCCCCCATGGGGCTGGGAAGATGCCACTGGGAAGCCGCCGGGCGGCACCCTCGGCATGCCCTTTCCTCTCCCTGTTGCGCTTCCCTCCCTTATTTTAATCCTTGTGTGCGCGCCTGTGGTGGGAACTGCATCCCTTCCATTAGCTGGGGAAGATTAAAGCACCGGGGAAAGAATTAGCATAATTGAGAGGATCATAAAGCTCCCTCTGCCTGGAGGCTTCCGTTCGATGGCTTTTCACCCCACATCTTGACAAGCACCAAAGTTCCTGCATTATTCTCACGATTCTCTTGTGGCCGGGACATTTCTACTCAGAATTCTTTGGAGTCCTCATGCATATCCCTTTGAGGTGCCTCCAAAGAGGCTGGAAGAAAGGCTTTCCCAGAGGGAATGCTGGCCGACCAGGAAGGCACAGGTCTTGCCCAACTTCTGCTCTACCTGTGTGAACAGGTGTACCCATCCCTTGTCCTGCCCTCCTGCCTGGGGGAAGCTGGGAGCCCTTTAAATGCAGTGGGATCCTCTTCCCAAGCAGGTGTTGGACATAATCTGCATCCAAGATGTTGAGCTTGCAGTAAGATTCATGGATCTGCCTGCCACCGAAATGCGTTCAGCGTCACGTGCGCTTTTGAAAAAGAAGCATGGAAAAGCGTGTATTTTTGAGAGATGCCTGTAATCGGGTATTTTAAAGAGGTACCCAGTTGTGCATACATTAGGGAAAGCTGACATGAAACGTAGGAACAGAGTGAGTCAGAAGGGTCTCCTGGGTCATCTAGTCTGACCCCTGCCTCCAGCTGGCTGCACTCATGACATGCCTAAGCATGAATTCACATGCAGGAAGGGTCAGTTTTGCAATCTCAGAGATGCTGCCAGTGCCGATCTTTCCTGGCTGGCTGTGTGTGCACGGGAGAGTACGGCAAGCCTCGCTGCCCCCCCCCCCCCCCCGCAGCACTGAAGCTGTTTTCCAGCCATGGGGTGATGTTCCAGAGTCAGGCCAGGGGCTCTAAAAAATGCCACAGCGCTGCAAACCATGCCTGGAGCCTTGGGACTGTGCTTTAGGCTCACACTGTGTAGGCCTAAGGAGGCCTATCCATGGGACGTGGGTGGCACAGTGGTCTGAACTGAGGAGCAGCTGGCTTGTCGATCGAAAGGCGGGCAGCTCCAATCCACTCGATGGGGTGCCCTCCGTTGCCCTGTCCCAGCTCCTACCAACCCAGCAGTTCGAACATGAGTAGATAAATGTGCGTAGATAAATAGGTACCACCTCATGGGAAGGTCACAGCCTTCCATGCACTTCCGTGGTCATTCACTCCATGCATGACCATGGAAACCGAGGATAAATGCTGGCTCTTTCAGCTAAGAAATGGAGATGAGCACTGCAGGATACGACCGAACTTAATGTCATGGGAAACCCTTCCCCCTTTTAGACCTACAGCCGAGTGCTTTGATGCCAGTGCCCCCTGCAGGGTGGAACACAATGACCTTGAATTTCAGCCACATCCTTTTTTATAGTCCCCCCTCCCTCTCCACGCACACACATCAGACGTGCCTGGGGGAAAAAGGTACCCCAGTTTTGCACAAGAGCAAGCCCCGGGGGCACTGCTGGACCCCAAACCTGTAGGGCACCAAAAGGAGAGTGACTTAGCCTGTCTGGATAGCCATGAAGGGGAGCAAAGCTCTCCTCTAGGAGAATGCTCGAAATCCGTTGACACAATCGTGCCCTGTGGAGGGAAAGATGGCACCTCCTCTTGGGACCTGGAATCCTTGGCTGTGCTGCCTGCAACCTCTTGGGGGAAGCGCTGGTCAGGTGAGACCTTTCACAGGGTGAGGGCGTCTCTCCAGGGGTAGTTTTGGGTTTCGGGTGCAAAGCTACCCTAGGAAAGGCGAGTTTTCTGGTTCTTTGCTAAAGGAGGATGAAGAAGCATCTGTTCACTCAACTGGAAGTGCGGGAGGCCACAAGAGCCCCTCTGGATGGACACCCGTCAGTGGAAGCTGCTCCGATTGTCCGTGTCCCGCAGATGTCCCATCGGCCGCGGAGGCCGCAGCCGCCGGGCATGGCTTGAGCCAGCCTCTCCCCCATGTGCTTCCTGCCCCCACCCTGGGTGCGCAGGGCCGGGCCTCAAGTCCTTGACTGATGCAGATGTCCAAGAACGTGCTAATTCGCTCAATTATGCGCGATCTTTCCACACCAGGGGCACCTCCTTTGAAGCAAAGCAATGGGAATTTCACCCTGTCATTCTGCATCTATCGCCCACTGGCCGAGGGCCCTTTTCGCCAGCTCCTTGTCAGACGCGGATGCACGTCGGTGACCTGAGAGTGACTAGTCCTTCCCAGAGTAGCAGCCCCTGGAGCTTTCTTCTCTCTTCTTTCCCAAGGCCGCTTCCGTTTATGATCTCTGTTTTCAAGTCTGAAGAGAATGTCCGTGGTGTTAACCTTTGTGATCCGTTCTATCATGCTATTGACTTTAAAGAGGCTTTTGATCAGCTCTGGGGAGACGAAACACCATTCCGACTGGATTATTTTTGTCTGCGGTGCTGCTCTGAAAAAAAAAAGACACTCTCCTGTTTGGCAGTTTTCATTTGTTTCTCAACACAAAGAAAGCCACAGTGCCTGTAACCTCCAGTGTTTTGATTTCTCAGGTCCAAAGTGGGATTTTAGTTGATGGTAGAGGAAAGATAGCCCGTGTCCATGGCCTGTTTTCACAGAAAGGATGCCCTTGAATTCACCTTGTCATGCTGCCACCACCGTCTCTGGCCGGACTCCAAAGCTCTATTCTCATTTACAGGGCTTCAAAAGTGGTGCGAAGTTTTGTGGCGAGGCAGCCCAGAGTAATATTAGGGGTGACAGGCACCCTGAAAGTGCCCGAGACATCCAAGGAGACGGCTCTCATACCTTGCCTCCCCAAAGGGAAGGGCATCGTCAAAGATGACCAGGGGAATCTGTCCTTTGGGATTAGGCTGAAACCTGGACCGGGAGGGAATCTGCTAAGACCCCTGAACTCTGCTCGGTAGCTCAGTTCACCTTGTTCCCGTTCCCACTTGCAACCTGTTTTCCTTCTCATTCAAATGAGGAAATGCACAGTTTGAAAGGGGACATTTTTGAAAATACACACTTTTGAAATGCAGCCGCATGCGGAAGGGACGGACATTCCCGTCCCGTTCCTCTTTGTGATTGCAAGAGGGGCAAGCTCTGTGAACCGGAGTTAAATTCTCGCGCATCCTAATGCGATGCGGATTCAACGCATGCTGATGAATCCAACACAAAGGGAAGGGGGGATTCTGTAAATATTGCTCATATCACTGGCTTAAGTCACCTTCACTTGACAGAGATACTCAGGGCTCAGTTTTGATCAGCTGCAGCAAAGCCGCACAGGAAAAAATCCTCACTTTGGCTATCTCTCTCCGATCTGTAATGGGGAGACTTGAGGCAGTCATCCTTGGGTTTTGAGCTGCCATTCCCAAGGGAAGGAGTGGCTAAAAATATCCCAAATGCTCCCCCTGCCCCCTTGAAGCATCAGCCATTGGGATTCTTAGGGGGCACGGCCAATTCAGCCAGCGATTTCACAGTCCCATCAGCAGCAATGCGTGGCTTGTTGGCGCTCCGCAGGCAATTTGATCTTCTCATCAATGACACGGAAGAAGGGGTGAGCAGTCTGCTGATCCAATTCGCACACTACACTAAAACTGGAGCAGTGGCCACAACTGAGGAGCAGGTACTCCGGATCCAAAAGGATCTGGACAGACTATGGAAGTGGGCAGGAGACAACAGGGTGGCGTTCCATGTGGATAAGTGCAAGGTGTTGCACTTGGGGCATAGGAATAGGTGTCATAAGTGCAGGTTAGGGGACAAGTGGCTGGAGAGCAGCACTTGTGAAAGGGACCTTGGGTGCTGGTTGACTGCAGGCTGAACATGAGCCAGGCGTGTGATGCGGTGGCCAAGAGGGTGAACGCCACCCTTGGATGCATAGCCAGAAGTGTGGCTTCTAGATCGAGGGAGGTATTACTATTATTCTATGTGACTCTGGTGCGCCCGCAACTGGAGTATTGTGCTCAGTTCTGGGCCCCTCATTACAGGAAGGATATAGCCAGGTTGGAGTCAGTGCAGCAAAGGGCCATGAGGTTGGTGGCCGGTTTGCAGGGGAAGCTGTATGAGGCGAGACTGAGGGAACTGGGTCTCTTCAGCCTGGAGAAGAGGCGACTCAGAGGGGATCTGTTGGTATGTGAGGGGGTGTCACATGGAGGTGGGGAGAGACCTGTTCTCCCCTGCAGAGGAAGGCAGGACGCGCTCCAACGGAGCAAAGCTCAGGGAGCCAAGGTTCAGTTTGGATGCCAGGAAGCCCTTCCTGACAGTCGGGACCCGGAGGGTATGGAATAGGCTTCCTTGGGAGGTGGCTGAGGCCCCATTGATGAGGGTCTTCAAGGACAGGCTGGACATGCACATGGTGGGCGTGTCGTGAGCGGAGCCGGCTGGAGCCGGGGGTCAGACTAGATGGCCCGGGAGACCCCTTCTGACTCGCTCTGCTTCTGTGTTCCCATGTGTCCCCATCTCAGCTTTCCATGCCTCTCGGGCACACTCCTTACACACTGTGTTGCAGTATTTTGTGGTAACCGCACAAACGCGGGCTCCCACCAGCCTGCTGGCAGTGCCTCCCCGCATGCAGAAGATGCCCTCGTGGCCACGGCAGGATCCGCGCCCAGAAGAAGCGCTTGCTCCTCGCCTGTGTGGCACTGGCAACTGTGCTTGTGTGGCGGCTTAATGGTTCAGCTTGTGCTGTAATTTGTCTGCTGCATCCCATTTCTGCACTTGCTCTGCATTTACTGCTCCTCTCTACATTTACTTTGTATTTAATGCTTTGCTCATAATTCTAAAATGCGGCGCCATTTATGTTAACTTTGTACTTTGTTTTGCAGCCTAATTGTCATCTCATTTTATGCCATTTTGGCTTTAATACTTCAGAATTTCGCACATCTGCAATCTGCTCTTTGCTTGAATTATTTAGTAATGCTCTTGAATGCTTTAATTTGTGTGGTTTCAATTAGCTTCCTTTCTGCTTAAATTTAGATAACTGCACAGCCTCCAACTTTTCACAGAAGATAAAAATAGAGGCGCACTTGAAGCGCCCCCATCCTTCTCACACCGAGGGTCACGAATCCTTCTGGGTCTCTGGCCATGTGATCTAAAAGCAGGGGGGACCTGCATTCCTTGGGTTTAGTACACCGATCAGCTGTTATTCCCACTTCTAGTTCAGTGGAGCTTCCATATTCCATGGCAGTATATCTGTGCCACAGATCTGCACATGTCCTTGACTTGGGAGGCCTTTCAGCCCCAGCCATGTCCTCCCACATCTTTTCTCGTCCTACTCATACGATCCTCTGCCTCTTTCTGCCAAGCGGAACCTGCCTGCAGCTCTGGATGCATCCCTGGATTTGCTGGCAGAAACCGGGACATGGGTCGTGGGCACACTGCCGTTCCCCTGGGCTAGCGATAGGTGAGCGAGCGATCAGGGGAGTCCAGGCTATCAAGGCACTCCGCAACAGAATCGGAGGAGCTCAGGTTTCTCAGACTGACCTTTGCAGTCTTCCCAGGTCTGCCTTTTTCGGGGTCTCACAGATTCCACGGACGTGAAGACTCGTCTCTTCCTGGGGCGGATCCATGTGCAGATGCAGCCGCGCACACCAGCACAAGTGGAATGAAATTCTTGCACATTCGCCCCCACCTCCAAAAAAAGCCCCGGATCCCATCATTGAATAAGCAACAGGATGAAAGACAGCTCTCAATCTGAAACACAGAAAATCCACCTATCCTAGTGCATTCGTATTTTTTGCATATTATCCAGGGTTCCCCTCCCACAGCTAAATGTAAAATTACATTTTATTCTTTTCGGCGCCAGGCTAACCCCTTTTTATTTTCCCTGTGTTTTAAGATCTGATTCTTTTAATTGGGGTTTTATTGTCAGTTGGAATTTTTAGGATGCTGTGCTTTATTTTACATTGTTGCATTGTTAAACTATCCTGAGATTTCAGTAAGGAAAAGTTTGGGTCCAGAAAAGGTTTAAATAAAACAAATAAATAAATAAAATAAAGTGTCATCGCAAGCTGTGCTTGGAAATATTTACTTTTCCAAGTTTGTGTTGCATTTCAGAAAACAAACGTGATCCAAACATCTACGCACTGGGACATGTTAAGCAAAAAGGCACACATTTGAGAAAGGCACAAGCCGGCACATTCGTTCAGGGGTGACAACATTCGCATGCGCTGGACTTAAGTTGGCACCCCGAGACCTCCTGAGGCTCACAGGATGCACTTTTAAAACGAAATTTGCCAGATGGTTGCGACGCAGTTGCCAGTTGAGATGGGGCGGACACCACCGTCCGCGGGACCCCCGTGAAAGCTGCTTCCCCGAGCTCCCAAGCTGCCCCTCCTGGCCCACGCAGCACCCCAGGCGACCGGCACGAGGGACACTGCACAGGCTCCCGTCCCCCACGCCCTGACGAGCCTCGCGGTGGGAGGTGAGAACAGCGTGGGGCCGGGCTCGGCAAACTCCCCCACCTCGAGGTGGCCACCGGCACGGCGATGCCGTCTAACAAGCCCGTCGTGGGCGTGAGCACCGAAGGCGCCTGGGCTGGCGCCCTCGGACGCCGCCGTGTGTGAAGCGACAGCAAAGCAGGGCTCCGGCTGGATTTGTCCCGGACTTCTGAGTTGCTCGCGCTGCGACTCCGCTGTCAAAACGGCCTTTTCAATATCGCATTCCCTCAATGTCCCAGCTTTGATCCTCTTGCAGAGAGGCTGAGATGCTTGCCTTGCCTTGCTGTGCTCGCCCCATTTTACCCCTGTGGACGAAGGGAGAATCGCAGAATCAGACCAGTCGAGTTGGAAGGGGCCATGAAGGTCCCACCCGCTGCTGGTGCAGGACACCAGGTTGCACCAGCCAGTCAGGTGGCTGCCCAGTTTCGCCTTGAGTATCTCCCGTGTGGGAGAGCCCCCAATCTGTGGCACATCTGTGCCTCTCTCCAGGCAGCTGGTCCCACTGCCATATTCCTCTGAAGCTTTTCCTGATGTACATCCTGAATCTGGGTTGTCCCAGCTTGACTTGATTACTCTGTGTCCCACACTCTGGCATTAGCAAGAAGAGATCTCGGCCTTCCCCTTTGTCACAGCCTTTGAGGACCTTATAGAGGGACCTCATGTCCCCCCTCAGTCTTCTCTTCACAAGGCTGAACATGCCCAGTTCCCTCAGTCTCTCCCCACAGGCCAGTTTTTCCAAACCCTGGATCATTTTTGTTGCCCTCCGCTGGACCCTTTCTAATTTCCCTGCATCTTTCTTAAATCTTGGTGCCCAGAACTGGACACAGGATTCCAGGTGAGGTCTGACTAGTGAGGAGTATAGAGAAACTGCTACTTCTTGTGATTTGGAAGCAATACTTCTGTTAATGAATTTGAAAATAGCATTTGCCCTTTTGGCAGCTGCATCACATGGTTGGCTCATGTTTAGTCTATTGCCCCCAATTACCCTGAGATCTTTTTCTTTTTCAGTTCTGCTGAGGCAGGAGGAGAGTGAGTGGGCGCTCTCGGCTGAGCAGTCCCGTGTTCGGACCCCCTGCCCCCCCCTGCCAGGCACCCCTGAGGCCTCTGCTGTGGCTTCTCTCTGGTGTCCCTGCGGTTCTGCCCCACCGCGCAGGAGCTTGTGCTTGCGCACTTACTGGGACTAACCCAGAAACACAGAACATGGGAAGGTTATGGCTCAAAATGCAGACTCTAACGGAAGGTTGCCAGTTACCCTGCAGGAAACACAAACTCCCCGCTGGTTACAGAAAGCGCCCTCTAGAATATCTAGTGGATTGCGGTCGGCCCCATTAAAATTCTCTCTGCAAACAGTTATTGGGCATTAACGCCATTTCCTCGCTTTCCCCATCAAGTGTGACATTTATCACACTGCAAAGATTCTCAGATGACTTGAAAAACATGTTCCCCTTTGTCTGGCGAGAAGCCTTCTTTTGCTTTTTTCCATCCTGGAATGGATTTGTCCTCAAGCCCTCCTACGCACGATGAAATCAATATTTAGAGCAGTGTATCAATACTTTATCCCTTCCCTTCCTGAGCGCACTTTATAATACAGTCTACTTGTTCTGTGGCCTGCAGTGATGGGCGGGGGGGTTGGCTGCTGGAAAATGAATCGCTCCCCTCCCACTCCGGACCCCCACACATGTGCCATTTACGATTATCTGTGGACCTTGCAAAAGGACCAACTTTCCTCTGGAATTGCCTCTTTGATCTGCACTTCTAATCTTGCTGCTTGGGCCACACTCTGATTGGCAGACCATGCCTGCCAGATGGATTTTGTCCCCTGAGTTGTTATTTCTTTTTCATTATTTTTAGTTTTGAAAATGACACTGTTAATTTGAGAAAGCAAGATGAAACAGTTCCATGGAGATGCCTGTTGTGGAAACAGCATCTGAAAGGAGATATTTCAGGCAGGAGCGTCTGTTCCACTGGGGATGCAGGAGGCGTGTTCCACGAGGGCGGAGTGGCCTTCCTCACACGGCCGGGAGCAGTCCGGCCGGGTGGCCCTGGCAGGGTTATGGGTGCAGGTGAAAAGTGGCCGGTCTCTCTTCTCGTTCTGCGAAACCCCCGCACAGCCCAACTGCAGTGCTCTGGAGGGGGGGGGGCCGGGGGGGGGGGGCACCAGGGCATGCGCATCTCACCTGCTCCAGTTTCTCCCATCCTTGTGGCCAGGATGCCCACGAAACCCCTGCCCCATGGTTCTTCCCGCTCGGGCTGAGAGTCGACAAAGGGGGCTCTCAGTGCAGATCACGGACTGCCAGCTTGGAGGGAATTTCCAGCCTCGCAGCTGGAAAGCTAAGCGGTCCTAGGCACTCTCCAGGGGGCATAGGATGGGACCACTCAATTTGCAAAATCCATTTTGCTTTTCTGCCAGTTAACCACGATCTATTTAAATCTTAAAATGTCATTTTTATCTTATATTTATGGACTCATCTCAAACTTGGTGGGACCGGAGGCGGTGTGATGCGTTCTCCTTCCTACTTTTTCAATCGTCCTTTCGTTCCTGGACGGGAAGAGCCCCCCCTGCGGAGGAGCCCACTGGGCAGGGGTCCCGGTCATCTCTGGCCAGCCGCGCAGCACGCAAGTTGCCCACATTTCTAGGGGTCCCCGTTGCTTTTGTTGGGGCGACCATGTGATGCATTGGAGTAAGATGCACTTAATAAGCATGCAAAATGTGGTTGATCACAGGAGAGTGACACCCCAGTGATTCAGAGAAGGTGCGAAATTATGAAGTAGCACAACCAGCTTTGAGGGTGACTGCTAGCACTGCGGTGGCGCCCAACCTATGGAATTCACTCCCCAAAGAGGTCCGCCTGGCACCGTCGTTACTGGTTTTTCGGCGCCAGGTAAAGACCTTTTTATTTAAACATCATTTTAATTGTTAAAATATATGATCTGGCCAGGGCAACTTCTTCTTCCTTCTCTTTCTCATCCTATATTCTTTATTTACTTATTTTATACTGTTAATTTTAATTTTATATTATTGTATCTCAGTGTATTTTTTGTATTTAGTGGTAATTTATTATGTTCTATTGTATTTCAATGTATCTTATTGTGTTGTAAGCTGCCCCGAGGCTTCGGCAAGTGGCGGCATAGAAATGTTATAATAATAATAATAATAATAATAATAATAATAATAATAATAATAGCATAGAAGACCCCACAGAGAGAGAGAGAGAGGGGGGGATATGTACAGAGGAGACAGGACTGTCCATGATCACAAAACCCCAGCATTTATTTTTTATTTGAAATTTTTATATGCCGTCCCAATACTAAAAGTCTCTGGACAGCTTACAAAAAAACAAAAATAAAACAACCATGTACAACGACCAACATACAACCCACTGCATCCAATAATGATGATAAAACGGATAAAAAACATTAACTGTTAAACTACTGGGAGAATCAAAAGGTCTTCACCTGACGCCAGAAAGAATAGAGCAACGGCACCAGGTGAGCCTCCCTGGGGAGCGTGATCCACAGTCGGGGCGCCACCACCGAGAAGGCCCTTCTCCAAGTCGCTACCCTCCTGATTCAGGGGCTGTACTGAGTATCGAGTGCTGCGATTTCCTTAGGAACTAACCTGTCCTTCTTCTCAAATGCAGATTTGGAGAACTGCATGGGGGCAAATCGGCACAAGCTCTGGGTTACAGCGAAAGTTACCCCCAAATCTGCAAATTGCTGCTGGAGCAGCTTTCTCTCCATTCACATATCCCTACCCAGAACGCACTGCAATACCCCCTCTTGGAGGTTGCCGGATTACGGACACCTGCACCCAGGTGATTCCTGTCCTGGTAGGAGCAAGGGCAGCCCCCCCCCCCAAGCAGGGAGGGGGAGCTCCTTGCGGCTCAGACCCCCGAGCCTCTAGGGACCAAATTGGCCCCGGAGCAGCTGCAGGTGTGAACTCCTCCACAACCCGAGTGCAGCGCCATCCGGAAGATGCTGAGCTCCCTCGCCTGGGCCTTGTGCCAAATCCCTCTTGGAGGGCCGGGATCGCGTGGCGGAGGGGCCGGAGGCAAAGCGGATGGGTAAGAGATTCCTGTAAGTCTTACTTAAGTGAAGGAGAGAATTTTTTCTTTTCTGAAAGGGGGCAGTGGCTGCACAAAGACCCAAGTCCACGCAATGGCTGCGGATGTGGGGCCAGAGGAGAGAAGTCCGGCTGCCGGAGAAACCCCAGGGCAGCTGGGAGCCCAGGAGGACTGGAGCCTTGCGCAGCCCTGCTCCTGGGCGCATGCAAGCCCCATCTTACTCGTCACAACAACCCTGCAAGGAAGTCCAGCCGGGCAGGTGGAGGGCCGCCTTCCTGGGTTTGGAGGGGTTCCAAGGTAAGTTTCTCACAACCAGCCGCAACGCTTGAGCCAGGGTGACCTTAATTGCTGTAAACCACCCGCGGACAGACAAAAAGAGGGCTGAAATTATAAAAAATCAGAACATAATCTTTTTTTACCCTAGGCAAACATATTCTCACATCTGTTCGCACAGCCATGTTTGCTATAATTCTTCTCTAATGAGAATGCTACGCAATCATTAATGCTATCAGCGTACGTCTTGATTTAATATGACTTATGAAAAGCAGCTTCGTTATTGATATCCTCTATTTCTCATTTTGGCAGATGAAAGGCTGCTATTCGGTGTGTTTCAGAAATATTTGCTACATAAAAGTTAATGTGGAAGAGATGATTCAATATCTTATAGCGAGCCTTGGAGCAAACAATACCTAAATATTTAAACGCTGCGTGGAGATGAATGCACTGGCGCTCTAACATTGTTTGTCTGTATCTCCCCTCTCCCTCCGACGTGGAAGCTTTCTGCCTGCAAAATGAGCCAGGAATCCTTTGATTTAGCTCTTCTCAGAAGAGACCCATAAGCTCTGCGTTAACTATGGCTGTCTGAGTGAAAATCCAGGCAAAATCTGTTTGCAGTTCCAAATAGGGTTGTCCAGTTAAGGGTGAAAGAAGGGAGTGGCCCCAGGCCAGAGATTCCGGGCAAGATGAGGTGTTCCAGTGCATGTACAGAGCTCTGTCATCTGCAAGAAGTTTCCTGGAACATCTAGGGGAGTATTTCATTTATTTATTTATTTAAGATAGTTAAGATATCAACATTAATTTATATATGTTGGTATTTGTATTCTATTTATGTAAGCCGTCCTGAGACTTTTGCAATAGGGCAGCATATAAATATCCCAAATAAATAAATAAATAAATATGTGTATGCCACCATTTGCGAGAGCCTCAAGACAGCTTACACAAATAAAATACATATACATAAAAGTATAACATAAATAAATCAACAACCCACTCTGGCTACAGTTAAAATATGGTAATGAAATTCAGTATTAAAGCTTGTTAAAATATTGATTAAATAAAAAGGTCTTAGCCTGGTGCCGAAAAACAAGTAACGACGGCGCCAGGCGGACCTCTCTGGGGAGTGCATTCCATAGATGGGACGCCACCGCAGAGAAGGCCCTCCTCCGAGTACCTACCCTCCTAATATCTTTCACGGAGGGTTCCCGGAGAAGGGCCTCTCCCGCAGATCTCAGGGGGCGGCCGGGTATATATGGACGTAAGCGCTCCTTCAGGTAACCAGGACCCAAGCCGTTGAGGGCTTTATAGGTCATCACCAACACCTTGAATTGGGCCCGGACTTCAATGGGAAGCCAGTGAAGCTGACGGAGGACTGGGGTTATATGAGAACAACTCCCAGTCCCCGTCAGCAACCTGGCAGCTCTGTTTTGCACCATCTGAAGTATCCGGACCGTCTTCAAGGGCAGCCCCACGTAGGGCTCATTACAGTAGTCCAACCGGGGGGTAACCAATGCGTGTGTGTTACTGTCGCCAGGTAGACTTCCTCCAGGTAGGGACGCAGTTGATGGATTAGCCGAAGCTGAAGGAAAGTGCTCCTCGCCACCGCAGTCATTTGAGCTTCCAAAGTCAGCTCCGGGTCGAGAAGCACTCCCAAGCTGCAGACCCTGTCATTTAGAGGGAGTGCAACCCCGTCCAGGGCAAGGCCCAAGTCACCTACCCAAGAGCTCGAACCACCCACCAGCAGGACCTCCGTCTTGTCTGGACTGAGCTTCAGTTTATTGGCCCTCATCCAGCCCATTACCTTGGCCAGGCACCAGTTCAGCACAGCCACTGCCTCACCTGGATTGGTGGAAAACGAGAGGTAGAGCTGGGTATCATCAGCGTACTGATGATTACGCAGCCCACACCTCCTGATGACCGCTCCCAGCGGTTTCATGTAGATGTTGAACAGCAAAGGGGACAAAATGGACCCCTGCGGTACTCCATGGCATAGCTGCCATGGCGCAGAGCCACAGTCCCCCAGCACCACCTTCTGGAATTGGCCGTTGAGATAGGAGCGGAACCACTGCAAAG
Organism: Varanus komodoensis; assembly: GCF_004798865.1. NCBI lineage: Eukaryota > Metazoa > Chordata > Lepidosauria > Squamata > Varanidae > Varanus > Varanus komodoensis. The sequence continues at coordinate 65,895,007 of NW_025335761.1, forward strand.
CAGTGCCTCCGACCCCCAATCCCGCAAGCCTGTCCAGAAGGATACCATGGTCGATGGTATTGAAAGCCGCTGAGAGGTCCAGGAGAACCGACAGGGACGCACTCCCCGTCTCTCCCTGCACAGGTCATCATACAGGGCGACCAAGGCAGATTCAGTACCATACCCAGGTCTGAAGCCGGACTGAAATGGGTCCAAATAATCAGTTTCATCCAAGAGTGCTTGGAGTTGTCCCGCCACCAACCTCTCTAACACCTTTCCCAAAAACGGGATGTTGGCCACCAGTCTATGATTGGCGGCCATCTCTGGATCTGGAGACACCTTTTTTAGGACAGGCCTGATTACCACCTCCTTTAAAGGAACGGGCATCCAGCCGTCCCTCAGAGAGGCCTTAATAACCTCCAGGATCCAGGCACCAATCCCGTGTTTGGCATTGGTCAGCAGCCAGGAGGGGAAGGGTCGAGTAAGCAGGTGGTAGGACGTACTTGTCCAAGCACCTTGTCCACATCATCGGGCCGCAGTAACTGAAATTCATCCATTAATACCTGACCAGACGGAGTCATTGGCACCTCCCCTAAAGGATCTGAATCACTTGTGGAGTCCAGCTCGTGACGAATTTGAGCGAGTTTGAGTGCTGGGCAAAGTTGTCACAGCGGGCCATCGAGGGTGGTACGGGATCTTTCTTAGGGCCTGGATGTACCAGCCCATGTACCACCTGAAAGAGCTCCACTGGACAGCACTGTGAAGAGGCAATGGAAGTGGAGAAGAATTTCTTCTTTGCCGCCCTCACTGCCACAGCATAGGCCCGATAATGGGCTCTCAAGTGTGTTTGGTCAGATTCATCCCGTGATTTCCTCCACCTGAGCTCTAGTCATCTCCCAACCCGCTTCATCGCCCTTAATTCAGGTGTGTACCGTGGGGATGGACGGGGTCTGCTTGGTTGGAGAGGACGCTTAGGGGGCGACCGTGTCAATTGCTCTGGCCACTTCCCCATTGCATAGCTCAACCAGAGCATCAACAGGAGTGCCAGCTTTATCAACTGGGAAATCCCCCAGAGCTTTCAGGAATCCATCTGGATCCACCCGGCTCCGAGGGTGGACCAAGACAATAGGGTCCGCACCCTTACAGAGGGAAGGGCCGCCATCGAGCTCGAACCTCACGAGGAAGTGGTCTGATCATGACAAGGGAGTCAGACACAAATTCCTCACCCTCAGTCCACCCTCTTCCTGCCCCGTTGAGAAAACCAGGTCCAGCGTGTGTCCACGCTCATGGGTCAGGCCGATGACATGCTGAGACAGCCCCATGGCTGTCAGGGTGGCCATGAAGTCCTGAGCTGCCCCAGTCAGATCAGTCTCGGCATGGAGATTGAAGTCCCCCAGGACCAGCATCCTGGGGGTCTTCAACACTAGGTCCGAGAGGATCTCCGTCAGCTCAGGTAGGAAGTCTGTTGGACAGAAGGGTGCACGGTACACCAACAGAATCCCCAATCTGTCTCGATCGCCCAGCGCCAGGTAGAGGCACTCTAGACCCGGTCTTGAGAGAACAGGAAGCCCTGTGAGGGAAATAGAAGTTCAGTAAATTAAAGCGACCCCCCCTCCCCTCCCCTCCCCTCCCCGCCCCTCCGGACGTGGTTGGTGCTGAACTAGATACTCAGGCGGGCACAATTGAGAGAGGGCTACATCCCCCCCTCTCCCACCCAGGTCTCTGTAATGCAAACCAGGTTGGCCCCCTCATCCACAATTAAGTCGTGGATGAGGGATGTTTTGTTGTGGACCGACCTGGCATTGAGCAGCAGCACCGTCAGGCCCGAGGGGCGGTTGATAAGCTTACCTGGAACCTTCCGGTTGGGGGAATAACCAGAAGGAGGAACAGGCGTCAACCATCTGTCCCTCCTTCTTCTATGCCGACATGTTAATCCCCCAACGCCATATTGACCCTTGCCCAACACCACCCCGGTGGTGGCGCCCATGCACTCCCCAGGCAACCCCACAAAAGCAGCAGCCAGATGTGGAGTCACTAAAACAAATATAATAACATACAATTAAAACCCTCCAACCCACCCACTACAAAACACACACACACAAAGCTCCTGGCCCAGCCCAGCCCCCCACGGCCCCAAAGGGCCCCAAACGGCAATGACACCCTTAGGCCCTTTGGCCTCCAGCCTGAGACCACTGGCCTCTGGCCGCATCCGACAAGTTGATCCCGCGGCCCCTGCCTGCGCCCCGCCACCAAGCGGTGCAGCTCCCCCCATGCCGGGGGGAGGGGGGCAAGGCTGGGGCCCGCGGGGAACTCGCTGGCAGAGATGAAGGGCTCACAGGTCTGTCGGGGCCGCAGCGGCGGCCGTGGGCCTGTCCTACTTCAATAGGGGACAAAGGATCGTGTATGCTGAGCGAACACCTCCCTCCAGGGAAGTGAACGGGGAGATGTGAGCACACAGACCTCCCATAAGCATGTTGACACACACGCAAAGCTCTGAATTTGCACGCCCGTGTGCAAAACGGGGGCCACTCCCACTGGCCCGTGAGCCAGTGTTCCTCTGGCCACTAGCCCTGCGTTTCTTGTTTCGTGTTTCTCGCCCCGTCACTTGCGTTTCTTCTTGTTCAGCTTCTAATTTGTGTGCAATTCATAGATGATTTATACAGCCATGCAGGAAGTCATTAGCTGGGCTGCCCTCTGTCTTCACAAGACGAACACTTTCCAGCCCCACTTCAGAGAGGCTTGCTGTGGAGCATGGACTTGGTGGCACCAGGCACCGTGTGAGCAGTGGTCTGATTTCCTTCGGAGATGCATGAAAGCTTTGCGTAGGCTCCGGATGGTACCTTTTGGGCCTGCTGGGGCAAAAGCGATGGTGGGAACTTGAACCATCAATGACTGTTTTGTGGTTAAGTATCATGGCTTGCAATCCAGCATCAAATTTCTGTTTCCATCAGCTCTTAAACCTAGATGGACAGATCCCCTCTAAGATGCCACAGAATGCTTTGCTTTTCCTAAATTCCTCTCAGGGATCTCTCTGCATTTGGCAAGATTGTGTTCAGGGCACTGGGATCTACTCAATCTATTCAGCAGCTGAGTCTGGGGGAATCCTAGAATAGCAGAGTTGGAAGGGGCCATGGAGGCCATCCAGTCCACCCCCTGCTGCTGCAGGACACCAAGTCACACCACCCCACTCAGAGGGCTGCCCAGTTTCCCCTTGGATGTCCCCAGTGTGGGAGAGCCTCCCACCCCTCCAGGCAGCTGGTCCCACTGTCCCATTGCTCTGACAGCGAGGAAGCTCTTCCTGATGTCCAGCCTGAACCTGGGTTGTCGCAACTTGACTTGATCATTCTGTGTCCTGCACACCGGCATCAGCAAGAAGAGAGCTTGAAGGTCAGCCATCAATGGATCTTCAGCCATCTTGGAAGGTGTGAGCCCTGCTTCCGATCTGCCAACCTAGGATGACTTTTTTCCATTCTCTTCTCTAGAGAAGGCCGTATAACAGGCAAACCAGGCAAAACATGTGAATTTATTTATTTATTTATTTATTAAAACATTTTTATGCCGCCCCATTCGCCGAAGCCTCGGGGCGGCTTACAACATAGATAAAACAAGTTAAAATCCATATAAAATAATCTTAATTAAAACTCACATTATAAAATAAGCCGCCCTGGCCAGATAAAATTCAATTGTATTTAGCATTTAAAATGTTGCTTAAATAAAAAGGTCTTAGCCTGGCGCCGAAAAACAAATAACGACGGCGCCAGGCGGACCTCTCTGGGGAGCGCATTCCATAACTTAGGTGCCACCGCTGAGAAAGCCCTTCTCCGAGTAACCACCCTCCTAATTTCTCTCACGGAGGGCTCCCGGAGAAGGGCCTCTCCCGCCGAATTCCACGCATAGCGAGGGATGTGTGACCCTTTCAGTGCAGTTCACAAATTACTTCAATTTTCCCACTTGTTCTCCTGAATGCAAGCATGAAACCAAAACACCTATTATAGGAAGCTGTGGGGAAAGCCCCAAACTTGTGTTTGCAGAATGTCTGCAGCAGGATGCCTGTATCCGCGCGGATCGGGTCCACATCCCCCAGTGGATGCCTGAAACTGCAGATAATAGCAAACACTAAATTATACTATATACACATTTCTTTTTTCACAATTTTGTTTGTTCTTTCCTCAGCATCTGACATTTCCTTTTAAAGCAAGGATTTTCATGAACAGGAAGCACTTTACGGCTTCTCTTTTGGGCTAAGGTCAGCCGCGGTTAACTGAAAACACATTAACGGAGCCAGGGGACACAGGGGTCCTGCTGTACTTGAAAAAAGGGCAACTTTCCCCACTGAGTGACTGAAAAAACAGGTTGCACCAAGACAGAAATCAGCTGTGCCAAGCTCTGGAGTGCCGTTTGGAGACCATCAGGGCGCTCAGCCATCAAAGCAAAGGGAGCCTGCAGCCCAGGATTTGCAGAAGGCCGCGGCCGGGAAGGCGGCAGGAAGGAACTAGGAAAGATCACCAAAGGTGAGGATGTTACACTGGAAATGAAGGCCAAGATCATTTATTTATTTATTTATTTAGGGAACGTCTATGCCGCCCCATTTGCCGAAGCCCCGGGGCGGCTCACAACCATAAATAAATAGAATCCTATAAAACAATATAAATTTAGTCACCCTGGCCAAAGAATAAAATAAATAAATAATAACAACAATTAAAATGCTGCTTGAATAAAAAGGTCTTCGCCTGGCGCCGAAAAACAAATAACGACGGCGCCAGGCGGACCTCTCTGGGGAGCGCATTCCATAGATTGGGCGCCACCGCAGAGAAAGTCCTCCTCCGAGTACCTACCCTCCTAATTTCTTTCATGAAGGGCTCCCTGAGAAGGGCCTCTCCCGCAGATCTCAAGGGGCGGCCGGGCGGATATGGACGTAAGCGCTCCTTCCGGTAACCAGGTAATCATCCAAACTATTGTATTCCCAATCATAATATTTGGGTGTGAAAGCTGGACAGTGAAGAAAGTGGAAGTGTTATGGTGCTGGAGGAGAGTTAGGGTGGGTAGGGACTTGAGGTTATCTGGGTACTTCATTCATTCTTTCATTCATATTTCGATTTATATCCTGCCTTTTTCCTGCAAAGGGCTCAAGGCAGCTTACATCATCTCTCCTCCTCCATCTTATCCCCACAACAACAACCCTGCGAGGTAGGTTGGGCTGAGAGTCTGTGACTGGCCAAAGTCACCCAGTTGACTCCATGGCCGAGCGGGGACTCGAACCCAGATTGCCTGAGTCCCAGTCCCACACTCTTAACCACTACGCCACACTGGCTCTCATGTGAGAGCTGAGAGCTCTCATCTCTTGACCCATAGAATCATACACTCATAGAATAGTAGAGTTGGAAGGGGCCATGGAGGCCATCCAGTCCACCCCCTGCTGTTGCAGGACACCAAGTCACACCACCCCACTCAGAAGGCTGCCCAGTTTCCCCTTGGATGTCCCCAGTGTGGGAGAGCCCCCACCTCTCCAGGCAGCTGGTCCCACTGCCGTGTTGCTCTGACAGGGAGGAAGCTCTTCCTGATGTCCAGCCTGAATCTGGGTTGTCGTAACTTGACTTGATCATTCCATGTCCTGCACTCCGGCATCAGCAAGAAGAGATCTTGAAGGTCAGCCATCAATGGATCTTCAGCCATCTTGGAAGGTGTGAGCCCTGCTTCCGATCCCGTGTCCTACACTCTGGTATCAGCGAGGAGAGATCCTGACCTTCCTCTTTGAGGCAGCCTTGGAAGGACTTATGGAGGGATGCCATGACTCTCTTCTCCTACCTTCTCTTCCCAAGGCTGAACATGCCCAGTTCTCTCAGTCTCTCCTCAAGTCACGCTGGAGAAGTCAATTGTGCTACGGCAAGCAGAAGGTTCCACTAAGGAACTCGCTGCCTTCAGTTTGCAAGAGCTGAGTGGGGTAACCAAGGACTGGGCATTCTGGAGGGCATTCAGGCATGCGCCACCATAAGTCGGAGACAACTTGACTGCACACTGCACACCTACAACAAAATGTACATGTACATATAAATATATATACATTAAATATATTACATACATTAAATGGAAATTATGCATACACGTGTTTTAAAGGCACTCACTGTTCTGTCTCTTAAGTCTTCTTCCCAACCTGGTGCCCTCCACGCCGACCGGGGATGATGCGGATTGCAGTCCAGCACAACGCAGCTGGAAGGCACCCGCCTGGCCCGTCGCTTGTGCTGAGTTGCAAGCAGGCGAAACAACGACGTCGGAACTTTGACATGTCTTAAAGACAATTTCAATTAGAGGACTTTCTCCCCGGTGAGTTAATATCCTCATCGTTATCCGTCATGCTGCATAAATATTCCATGATGCATTTAGCATGCTCTCTTTGGAAGAATGACAGGAAAGCTGTGTTTACCCGCGAATGCTGCCTCGGCACGGAGGGCTCAGAAGCTGCTGGCGGTGCTGGGGGACTCCTGACGGAGGTGGCCCTGGGGGGCCCGTCTGCTCTCGGCCCAGGGGCAGGGGGAGCGTGCATGAGTGGACGATGGGTGATGAGCCGGGGGGAGGCTTTTCCTGGTGCCTGCGGCCCACGGCAATGGGGGATGGATGGATTTCCAGTCTGACCCGGGTGCAAGCCGACCAGCCGCCCCAAAAGAAAGTGGGAGAGGAATGGATAAATAAACGGTTCTGTGCGATGGGGCCACCTCCAGCTCCTGGTGGCCCATCTCCCAGCCGCCCGGCCCTTGGCAGCCCTGCTCAGCTCTGGCCAACTCACGGCCGCAGAGAGCACCCATCCCGCAGCACCTTCCCCAGCACGGCTGTCCTCTCCAGGGCGCCTGGCCTTCTCGCCACGTTTCCCAAGCACGGCAGCCGCCGTTTTGTGAACACAGAATTTGCAAGAGCCTTCCTCCCAAAGGAAGCACACAGAAGAAGTCACCTGCGGGAAGGGCAGTCTGATCTGGCCTCTAAATGTTGGATTCAGTGGCATCGCAGCTTCTTTGAATCTGTTACGGATTTGCCAAACACCCAAACTTCAGGAGAGAGTTACGTCCGAAGGCATGATTCCTGCGGTAATCATAAAGCTCAAGAAGATTGGGGGCGAGGTGGTCCCTAAGATAACCTGGTCCAAAGTTCTTTAGGGTTAACTTTTCAAAGTGAACTATAATTATTTTAATACCAGATACTCCTATTTTTTCATAGTTGATTTGTCAAAATCTGCTAACTCTCTTAATTGTTCATAGGAATATAGAAACATAGAAACAGAGCGAGTCAGAAGGGGCCTCCCGGGCCATCTAGTCTGACCCCTGGCTCCAGCCGGCTCCACTCACGACATGCCCACCATGTGGACGTCCAGCCTGTCCTTGAAGACCCTCACCGATGGGGCCTCAATAACCTCTCGTGGAAGCCCATTCCACACCCTCGGGGTCCCAACTGTCAGGAAGTGCTTCCTGGCATCTAAATGGAACCTTGGCTCCCTGAGCTTTGCTCCGTTGGAGTGCGTCCTGCCCTCCTCTGCAGGGGAGAACAGGTCTCTACCCACCTCCATGTGACACCCCCTCACATACCGCCAACATATCCCCTGAGTCTCCTCTTCTCCAGGCTGAAGAGACCCCGTTCCCTCAGTCTCGCCTCATATCCCATGAGGTCTTGGTTTCGTGAGACTTCTTTGGTGAGCCTTCCATTGGTTTGGTGAGACTTCTTCTTCCGCTGCCCAGACTTTAAGTCCTTCAGCAAAAGCTTTTTCTGAGTTTTCCAGCGGAAGCTGATGGGGAACGGCATTCTCGGCGGTGGCGCATGTCTGTGGAATTCCCATCTCTGACAATCAACAAAGTCACCCAGTAATTCTTCATTCTGTTAATTGCTTTTTGTTGTTCTATATTTTTGCTCTCTTGGTGCTGCCGTCATTTGAAATCTTTATTGCAACATTTTGATCAAGTTGTCCTTTTTGTCTGCGCTCGAGCTTTATGAGTGCTCAATAATTTAGCATCTGTGCGTCTTTTACTGTTGGCACTGTTGGTTTTCATGTTTGCACCCTGACCTGAATATTTGAATGCAAAGTTGGCCTGTAAAAATGTTGACCGTATAAATAAAGAGATGGCCTCGTCTGGCAGTGTGTCCTCTCCATTTTGGCTCAGCTGATCTTCCCACCCAAGAAAAGGACAAAGGGGCAGAGCTGCTTGGCAAGCCTGCAGAACCTGAAGTCAAAAGGCGCTGCCCAAAGTTGTGTGTATTGTTTTTGGAGTCGGGGACACCAGAATAAGAGGGGAAAGAGGGCAGAGCAATGCCCTTCTCCACCAGCCCTTCTCCATCCTTTGGTTTTTCCTGGATAATAAATTGAGGAAATTGAGAAAAAATAAAGGGTGGGGGGGAAGGAGGCAGTTTCCCTCTAGTATTTACAGAAACATGTGGCTCATCACCCAGCAGATCTTCTCGTGCTGCACCTTAATTCTGGACGGAAGGAAAGTGAAAATCCTGCAGAGGTGGAGTTTGTTAATTAGGTTGACAGCCTTGGAATGTAAGATGAAGTGACATTTCTGAATCCTTGTACACTTAAGTTAGCACCGGCCCCATCAATCTGACAGTGGCCTCTCCTTGAATCGGAGTGGGATTTACAGCTCTTGCCCCGTATGCCAATCTGCACCAGCTTCCTGGCAGGCAAATCATTAATTAAAAATAGTTGGAAATCATACTCCTAAGTAAATCAGAATAATTAATCCCTCATGTGGAAAAATCAGGTCTGAGATGGAACAGGGGCAGGATTAATAAATAAATATTTTAATTACGAGAAGTCTCACAGGCATGGCTGGGCAAGGAGCAGCTCTCGTCCTCCTGGCGTGGGGAAGGCCTCGGTTGGAGTCCCGTCTCGAAGGCGGTGGTGCTTTTCTTTTAGAAACATAGAAACAGAGTGAGCCAGAAGGGGTCTCCCGGGCCATCTAGTCTGACCCCCGGCACCAGCCGGCTCCGCTCACGACATGCCCAGCATGTGCACGTCCAGCCTGTCCTTGGACACCCGCACCGATGGGGCCTCAGCCACCTCTCATGGGAGCCCCTTCCACGCCCTCAGGGTCCTTTTGCGAATGATGGGGACAACCAGGCCTGATGAAGGAGGCTGCTCAGAAGCGCTGCGGGGGAGCAGACAAGCACCCGTCTGGTGCAAGCTCCTAGAACCCAGCTATTCACGAGCTACTGCCAGCAAGAGCCAGAGGGGCTCCCATGCTGGATGCAAGACCTCCTGTATCTTCAGCCTTCAGCAAAGGAGGAAACATTGGTGAGATTCCATGCATGGTGTTCGGAGAAAGACACCTGGCCCCAAGGAAGGTCACCTCTTTCTGAAACACGGTGGCTCCCGTACAAGGTTTTCTGGGCACCTGAGAGCACCTGAAGTGATCTTTGCCCTGCCTTTCCCCCTCGCTGTTTCCATGGAGATAATATACAGCCCCCATAACTGGCAGTGACTGACAGCCGTTTCCATCCTAAATGGCTTAATTTCCCGAATTGCTTAATTTCCTTCCAAAGAAGTCCAAGATGGCAACCACAGCCCAGCTTGTGGTAGCGAATGCCATAGTCAGCTATATTAGTGCTTCTCAAATCTGTCCTTAATCTCCCACTGTTCAGACCCTACTACTATGAGACAAGGAGGAAAAGGTATTAATTAATTAGTCGAACCCACCTTCCACTAAATTGGCCCAAAGACCCTTTCCCTGCCCTTCTTCTCTACACTATGCATAATGTTCTGCACGCCCACCTTTTTCCTAAGGAAGGAGGGGGACACGGTGGCACAGCGGCTTAATGGTGCTGGAACCGTTACCCAGAAATGGTTGGCACTCCAGCAGTTCAAGCTCAGCCATGCAGGATGGAGTGAACGGCCAGCATCCACCCATTTGAAAGCATACGTCTGCGAGTAGATAAAGAGAGACCACCGCTCCTCAGTGGGAAACCTGTTGGCTTTGCTCACGGAGAAAGCAAACACCGGCACTGGATCTGCCCGGACTTGCTCGGTGGAGAACAGCCCTGGCTGGACTGACTTCAGCAAGAACGTCGCTGGCCAACCGGTGCTAAGTTAGTTCTCTCTCTTTGGTGCACCAACACAATAACGGACTAGCAACTGCAGGCACACCAGAACCTCTACTGTGTGTAAAACATTGAAGGTTCCCTGGCAATATATGCCACATGCTAAATAAATAAATAATTTCGAAGGGGAGCCAAATATTGCGACCTTTCCTCATACGGGAATTGCTTTAGTTTACGAGTTGCACCCACAGCCCAAACCACTGGGCCTGATTGGGAAGCTGTGCCCACGTTACTTTCAGCGAGGCAACCTTTCTGCTTGGAGCATCGGCAAAGCGGTCCTTGGCCATGCAGAGCGAGCAACGTCTGGGTCTGGGGCTCCTCTAAGCACCTGGCTGCGGAGGAAAACGATGCCCACAAAACATGGTGCTGGAGGAGAGCATTGGTCCTACAGAAAGAGGATCAAGGGGATCCTAGATCAAATCAAGCCAGAGCTTTCCCTAGAAGCAAGAATGGCCAAAGTGAGGGTGTTGAACTCGGGGCACATCCTGAGAAGGCCGAGCTCCCTGGAGAAGACAACCATGTGAGGAACGCCGGAGGCAGAAGCAGAACAAGAAGACCAAAGAAGAGATGGATCAATTCTACAAGGGGAGCCCCGGCCTTGAGTTTAGAGCTGCTGGGCTGGGCTGGGCTGTCAAGGATGGGACATTCCAGAGGACTTTGTCACCATACGTCAGAGGTGACTTGATGGCACAAACCAAGAGGGACCCGGTTGAGTTTTCTCCAGCTGCTCAAGCTTCTCTGCTGGAGGAGAGATTTGTCCCTCTCTGCAGGATTTCCTCCCCGGGATACCACGCCAGATCTATCCATTCCTGAAGGACTGCCCTCCTGGGATTTAGCCAGCTGTCCTCTGCCTTGTTTTGGCTTCAGCTGGTTATTCATAAATGCAGTGACGGCCTCACAGCGTGTTCTGATGGACTCAGGGTGTTGTCCGGGAGGCCATGGGCTGACTCGGAGGCCCATCTCCAAGGGTTTGCACGTCTTCGGTTCACCTTCCCCACAGTCCGTGCAGAGAGAATGGCCCTCCCCCGGTTGCTGCTGGGGCTTGGAAAGGAAAGCGAGGGCAGCTTGTTTCTGCCTGGTGCCCCACCTGCCTTCCCTCCTTCCCCCACTTCCTGGTGCTTTATCTGGGCAGCTGAAGAGGTCCCTCCAGAGGCCCACGGGGGCTTCACTGCCTTGGGTGCTGCGCTTCCTTTTTCTTGGACACTTGGTCATCAGGACTGGATGCTTCACCGCTGGGTCCCCCTCTCACACCCAAGGAGCAGGCAGGGCCTTCCGGTGAAAATGACGGGCAGTGTCAAAAACACTATTCCGTCTCTTCCTCCTCTGCCAGGGGGTTGGCCAAGTCCATGGCAGTGGTCAAAGGAGAGCTTCCCGGAGGCAGAGGCCTGGTTCCGAATACGCAGACGTCTGTGAGCGAGAACGGCACATTTATACCGAAAGTGCTGAATGTGTTTCTCCTTGCTTGTGAGATGCCTCAGTTCTAATTATGGCGCTAATTAGATATTTCTGCTGCTCACCTTTGAGGTGTCATGGTGGTGAAGGCAGGGCTTGAGCTGGATTCTGGGTGGAGGTGTGGATTTTCAGTGATGTGGGCAGGAACACACTCCTGGGGAATGGGGGAGGCTGGTCTGGGGTGCTTCCCCCGCCCCAACTGTAGAAGTCCCTGCATGGCGGGTCTCAGACACGGCTTTTAGGGGCTCTGGTGCCTCAAGTCTCTCTGGGGATCGCCCGGACCAGGTCATGGCACCAGTAGTCCTGGCCCTCACATAACCCGCTCTCCCCACTGGGAGAAAAGCATCTCACTTTTACTTTCTTTACGTGGGACTTGTCTAGCCTGTAGACCTTGGAGTCCCCGAGCATTTCTGGGCCAGCCCATTCCCTTCCATGCAAGACGGCGCATTGCTGCATCTCATGGAGGTCATCGTTTTATTCCTGGCTCTGTTGCCGTACAACCCAATGCCTGCTCAGCAATTATAGATATTAAAAAAGCCATTGAAACTCTCGCACATTCCCCCGTCAATCGCCCCCCTCCCCGTTGTCATTTGTAATTGTGTTCCCCTGCAAAATATTCGCTTGCCCTGGAGGGATAAAGTTATTGCTACTGTATGTTCCCATGAGTCACGCAACCAAGCGCAAAGCTTTTAATAAATTTATACTGGAATAATTTGTTCCCAATTGCAAATAAATTCTGACAGCACACAACAAAGGCCACTACACAGGAAGAATCGCCCCAGCAAAGCCAACCCAAACAAACTTACCATGAAAAGGAGGGTGCGATGGAGAACGGAATCGCTTGGGATCGCTCCAAAGCTCTAACCCAGAATCTCTTATCTTCTAAACCATACAGCCATAAATCAGACCCATTCTGGGGGCAACCAGGGACTGTCAGAAACGGCTGTTAATATATTCCACCAATTAATGCCTTGCCCAAGCATTTTGATTATGATTTGGTGAATAATCAATGCTTGATAGTTGGCCTGGTGCAGTTTCCAAGTGAAAGCCCCGCTGTTTCAATTTAGTTTGGGCTAATTAACAAGTCTCTCCCCACCACCCCAGAAGAGAATAAGGAAGATGCCTCCGTGTTTGTAATTGCCTTTTAACCTCCTCAGATTTGCTGCCTTCAAAGGTTCCTCATCACCAGATGAATTAAAATGCTGTTGATGCTCTAGAAAAATATAGTGAGACCCGGAGGAAAATGTTTCTGCATAGCTGCAAATCGAATGTGCAGATGAAGACCTCTGGCGACCTCAGCCTGTGCGATGCTCGGCGCCTGTTGGCTGCAAACTTGGCGTGATGGTTGGGTACGTGGCGGCTGTGCTTGAGTGTCTTGCATGCTGCAAGGTGGAGAACTACCAGGCGAGTAGAGCCAAGGAAACTACTCTGGAGCCGTTTGGCAATGTGAGTCTGGGAGTAAGTTTGAAAAAGTAAGAGAAAGCTAGAGAGCTTAAGGCCTGTGAGTGAGACCAGCCCTGCGGCCCAGAATTTCCATCGGGTGCATCCAGGATCTGACTTCCACAAGGAGAAGGGACCTCCCGTGACAGCAAAGGTCCGTGTGGAAGAGTCTTCTGCCTGATCTTCTGAGATCACCATTACCTTCCTGTAGGGGCAGAGGGAGAACTGTGGGGTGGAGGGGTGGGGAAATCCATTTCACACGCGTAGCGGATGCAGCTTGAATCGGGATCCAGCCCCTCGTTCCTGCTTGCTGCAACCCTCTTCATTCTCCGAAGGTGCTCCAGCACTTGACTCGAGATCTCCACGGCTTCACTAGGCACGGACTGGTGCGGACTGTTTGTGCTCAGAGTCCCTCTGCGCCAAGAAGAGGACTGCACCAGCCACTTCCATGTGATCACAGCCCAAGGCTGCTGCTACAGGCCAGCTCCCTTTCAAAGAGAAGGCTTTGGTCGGTATGGAGACAGGGACCGCCAGCCTACAGAAAGCCCTCCTGGAAGCTGCTTTAGGATCTACTCTTTGTTGGAGAAATGTGCATGCAGACGTGTCCGGCCATTCAGAGCAATCCAGTTTCTCCTTTCCTGGGAAACCTGGCTTGTGCTGAGGCCTCACTCTGAACTGAATCCATCGTGGGGACCCTGTGTCCCACAGCCCACTGCCCAGTATGAGGTCCTCATTGTGCCAGGGCTTCCTGGTTGAACCCGGACCATGAGGCGGCCTTCCGGCACATAACAAAGGTAATGTTAACTACACCCTGCCTACTTGCTCTGCATTTGCAGGACCTCCTGGGGCAGGGTCAGCCTTGAGACAAAAAGATTGAGGAGGACATGAGAACCCTCTAGAAGGACCTCAAAGGCTGCCACAAAGAGGAAGGTCAAGGTCTCTTCCCACTGATCCCAGAGTGCAGGACACAGAAGAATCAGTTCAAGCTGCAGCAGCCCAGGTTCAGGCTGGATGTCAGGAAGAGCTTCCTCACTGTCAGAGCAACACGGCAGTGGGACCGGCTGCCTGGGGAGGTGGTGGCTTTCCCACACCGGAGAGATTCAAGGGGAAACTGGGCAGCCCTCTGAGTGGGGTGGTGTGACTTGGTGTCCTGCAACAGCCGGGGGTTGGACCGGATGGCCTTCATGGGCCCTTCCAGCTCTACTATTCCATGAGTCTATGATTCCCTTTCAGAGGCAGAAGTTTTCCCAGGCGTTCCATCATTCCGCACCATTCCATGGCAAAGGGGGCTGCCACTGATTGGTGCCTGCCAGGTTTCTTCCGTGTGCCCCAGAATGATCCAACATCCAAGGCATTCTGGGAAAACAAAAAGGCAGCCACGAGAAGGAAGACATTCGCAGCAGCGTTCCTGCCATTCTGGTCCCAGGTGGCAGTGGAAGAAGAGATAAACGAAAGCAAGGAAGATGAATTTGATGGATTGGATGAATGAATATTGAAACGAATGATCAAACAATGAATCATGATACAATCGTCCATTTAATTAAATCCAATAATCTCCAATAATTAAACTGAATGCGATAATGAACCTTTTTTCTTTTTTTTCTTTTGCACATTGCTAGCAAAGTGTTCGAGATCCAAAGACCGGCTTCCCGGGAGATGCAGAGTACCTTCCACTCCCCCGTCCGACTCCGGATCCAGCGCCAGCACCTCCGGCAGCCCACTGCCTCTCCGCCTCCCTTTCCCCGCGCCAGCGGCTTCCTACAGCTCCAGCTACCTGTTAACTTCCCATCATCCCCTCCCCTCCCTGGGCCTCATTGGTTCTCCCCAATTAACCTTACCTTATTTCATTCTCGGGGGCCAAAGAACCTTGTGCAGCACAAAATCTCCCATCTGACATGGTTCTTTCCTAATGGCACACCTTTTATTAAACTTCTATTCGCATTTTTATAGACACGACAATCTCACATTGTAAATTAAAAAGGCAGCCCATAAAGAAACCCTATAAAACCCTAAAAATGTTTTTATGCATCCGGCTTAATTCTTATTGATTTCCAAGCTGCGTGTGGGTGTAAGCAAAACTCGTCTGCCTTCTTTTTTAACGAGTTCCCCGACCCCTCCCTTGCAGCGACAATATTCTGAATGGGAAGGAAGGTGCATTAGACACAGACGGGGTCACGGGGGATGTTGTGTGTGTCACGCCATTTTCATGAGTTCCTGGGGCTGAAACTCTGGGCCACCGTGACGGGGCTGTGGCAAGCAGGCCAGCAAGTGCCGCGGGTCCCAAGCGGCCACATCCGGAAGGTGGGGGCCCACGGACCTGTGATGTCCCTCGGGCTTGGTGGCTGGCGGGCGCCTGTGCTCCGTGGTCTTCAATGGGCCACGTGGCTGAATGTGCCCCCACCCAGATGAAATGACCTGGGGGAAACTGGCATGTCCCGGAGAAAGGCCCGGGCTCATCCGAAGAGATTACTGCAATGCACGCCACACGGGGCTGCCCTTGAAGATGGTCCGGCAATTACAGTTGCTGCAGAATCGGGCCACTTGGTTGGTGACGGGAGCCCCTGAAGTGGCTCACATAGCACTGGTACTGAAAGATCTGCACGGGCGACCCATTGTGGCCCGGGCCCGATTCGAGGTGCTTGTGCCGACACAGAAAGCCCTAAGCAGCTCAGGCCCCAGCTACCTTAGGGGGCGCCGGCCCCCGGATGTGCCTCCCCGGGCTTGGAGATCCATGCGGGGGACCCTCCTGTGTGAGCCATCCCTTAAGGAGGCGAGAGGGAGGGCCCCGAGGAGCAGGGCCTTTCCTGCAGCTGCTCCCCACATCTGGAATGCTCTCCCCAAGGAGATCCACCTGGCGCCTTTCTTACTTTCTTTTCGGCGCCAGGCAAAGAAATTCCTTTAAAAAAATATTTAATAACTAATGTGCCATGACCCTTGTTTTGTATTTCAGCTTGTACGTCATCGTTACTTCATTTTTCATGTGTGGTTCTTGGTTTTCATTGTGTGTTTATCTTGTGAGCTGCCCAGAGGGGCTGGGACACCATTGGGCAGGTTTAGATAAATAAATATTAATGAGCTGCCTCATCTCTGAGGGCTAGCTTTCGAGGGGCGGGGAATGCTGGTTTTTTATAGGCAAGGAGGTGGGGTTTCCTCTGCGTTCAAGCTGGCCACTTTGGCAAGGACCAGGCCTCCTTTCCAGGTCGCCCTCTCCCCACCCCACCACCCCATTCCTGGAATTCCGATCTTCCTGCGCACCTGTTGCAGGTTGCATGCCTAGCTGCATGACACACTTTGGACACTGCGGAGAACATCAGCAATCTATGGCTTGAATGTCACCAGGAGGGCAGGGAACGGATGCCGTGACGGCCTTCTTCCACCCCACGTCCTGCCCCACAGTTGCACACGGGGGCAACAAGCCACACCCTCCAGCACAGGTTGATGGGATCTGGGCTGGCAGCCACAGGGCAAGGAAGGGATCTTGGGGAGGTGGTGGAGGACAGTTCCATGAAAATGTCGGCCTAGTGCACAGCTGCTGTGAAGAGGACAAACTCCCTGTTAGCCATATGATTTGGAAAAGATTGAAACTAAAATGGCTGACATGGCCCTCCCCGTACGCCCATCTTTGGTGCAGTGATGCTTGGAAGAATGTAAACGGTTCTGGTCATCTCACCCGGAAAAGAATGTCATTGAGCTGGAAAATGGGCAGAGAAGGACCATCAAACGACAAAGGGGTGGCAGCTGCTCCTCTCCCAGGAACCATGGCAAGTGCCGGAATTGCTTCGCTTGAAGAAAGGGTGAGTGGCCAGATGGCGGAAGTGCTTCAAATTGTGCCTGGTGTGCAAAGTGGAACGAGATGCATCCTGCGCCCTCTCCCATAACTTTTGCTTGCTTGGGCGCAGAGTTGCGTCCGACCCATCATGACCCCATGGACCACAGACCTCCAGGCCCTCCTGTCCTCCACCATCCCTGAGTCCACCCAAGCCCTCACCCACCACCCCAGTGACCCCATCCAGCCACCTCATCCTCTGCCCTCCCCTTCTCCTTTTGCCCTCAATCCTTCCCAGCATCAGGCGCTTCTCCAGGGAGTCCTTCCTTCTCTTTAGGTGGCCAAAGTATTTGAGCTTCATCTTCAGCATCTGGCCTTCTAAAGAGCAGTCAGGGTTGATCTCCTCTAGGACTGACCGGTTTGATCGCCTTGCGGTCCAAGGGACTCGCAGGAGTCTCCTCCAGCACCACAATTCAAAGGCCCCAATCCTTCGGCACTCAGCCTTCCTTAAGGTCCAGCTCTCACAGCCATACATTGCAGCTGGGAAAGACTCCCCCATAATACTAGCAAGCAAAAGGATCATCCCATGAAGCTGACGGGTGGGAGATCCAGGAAGATAAAAGGAAGCCCTTCTTTTTACCTCAGTGGGAAACCGGTGGAAGCACACGACCTCCTTCTCCATCTTGCCTTTTAGGTGTGTATTGCTATGCAAGTTCGGAGATAAACAAAGGCCCACAGCTTCCAGGACACCAGGGTCTCCAGGCACTGTGGCTCCTCAGATGTGCTGGCCTGCAATTTCCATCATCCGCCACCACTGACTATGCCGGCTAAGGCTGATGGGAGTTGTGGGCCAAGGCATCCGAGAGCTCCAGGCCTGAAACTCTTCTGGCTTCCAACAAGGCGCCAAGCTTCTCCGAAGGTCTCCTGCAAGCACACCCTGCCGCTGATTGGCGTCAGCAAGCCATGTTTTGCAATGCTAAGCATGCCCAGAGAAGGACTTAATGTGCAGGCTGAGCTGTGATTAGGCGGAGATGGATGCGTCATCCGCCCAGGGAGGCTGAGAGAGGAGGGAGGCCAGCCGGCCTTCGGTCTCATAATTGAGCCTGAAGCACTTCCAGGTCTTGGAAAAGGGTTCTCAGTCTTTTAAGAGGTGCTTAAGCCCCGCTTTATATTCGAATTCTGGACAACTGCTGGAAGTACTGGGTGAGTAAGCAGCCGGGAAGTTCCTTCGGAAGTTCCTTCCCAGCATCTGTCATGGCAATGCAGATCCCAAGGGCAGCACACGGTGGGTCGGGGCCATTTCTCTGCCTGGGCGGGAGGGCTCCATGCGGGGCAACCCAGACCACAGAGGAGCCGAAGCGGGCGAGAGGCGCAGCAGTGGAGATGCCCCCAGCCTGGCCAGGAGGCTAGCTCAGTCCCCGTCACTCTCCTGCTTGCCTGGCAGGGCTTCGGGGGCTGAAGGGCCCTGACCCTCGAGACGGCCATTGCCTGGGCCGGCCAGGCCCCGCGGCAAGTGATCCCGGCTGCCATTCCAGATCGCCGTCTCGGCCAGGGCGGCTCCGTGCGCTGGAGAACGGGTGGCAGCCGGGAGCCCTGGCACCGGCCAAGCGCTTGGAGAGAAGCTTTGCTGCCCCACATCGCTGGGGGAGTCTCGTCCCCGAGCAGCACCGTCAGTGCCGGGAGTTCTTGCAGGGCCCCGGCCTGCCCCATGGCCTGACACCCTTGGATTTGCTCCTCCTCCCCCTCTCCTCCTTATCTTCAGAACCCGGATCCCCAGAGACCCAGTCCAGCGCTCTGAACTGCTGCGTCGCATTGGCTCTCACTGGAAGAGGGTCCTGAGGGCCTCTCCAATCCAGGGACCCTACGGCCACAGCTATGGCTACCCCACCTTATGTGGGGCACCATCTCTTCACTCCCAGAGCCTGTCCCGATAGGGATGAAAGGATGCTTTCAAACGAGAAAATGGGAAGGGTGAAAATGTAGCAGAGAAAATTCCTTAGCCATGGGGGGAGGGACTGGGATCAGAGAGCAGGAGGGGATTGGCAGGTAGATAAGATGGCAGGGCCCGTGCTCAATGGCCTCATGAATATTAACTAACACACCCCGCATAGAAAATAAGCTCGTTATAATGCACCTGGGAGGGACAGAGTGGGAGGGAAGAACAGGTCTCAGAGCAGGTATTGAACAGGCAGGCAGAAAAGATTGCAACCACCCAAATGAGGGAGAGGAGGAGGGAGGAAGCGGACGGGGAAAGGGAATAATTATGGGATGTGGGCATGTGCTCCGCGAGCTGGCAAGGGGAAGGAAACCCTCCGACTCCCGTTATTGCAATGAAGTTTCGAAAAAGCTCTCTGTTGCCTGGTGCATTTTCTCTTCCGAGGGAAAGGAAAGGGAGTTACTAGCCATGGCCTGGCCGAGCCCTGGGGAAGTTGGCAGCCCTGGATGGGTGCCTTCGCGGCCCCCCCCCCCCCCGGTCGGGGCAGCCGCCCGGGTCTTGCTTGCAGGGGGCACGCCTGCCATGGAAGCCCCTTCCGGGCCCTGCCTGAGCCCCGTCTCTTGCCCTCGCGGGGGGTGGTGGTGATGGCGGGCCGGCCACGGGCTTCTCAGTGCGGAGGCCGGACCCGGAAGGGTCCCACTTGCTGGCATGCCCCCCTCCTGCCCCCATTTAACACTCCCCCCCCCCCAAACCGAGTGGGCGAAGAAGAGAAGAAGGAAGTCCGTTCTTCTCGTCCAAGGCATGAAAGCTGATGCAATCACGATTTTCGCACTGCAAGCCTTGTGATTTTTGGAGGCCGTTAATAAGGCAATGAATCTCACGGGGCCAGCAATAAAATCAGGAAAAGTTGGCAAGCTTGCTCACTCCCGGGGTGGTCTCATTAAAAAAATTACCAGGCAGAGGGAAAAGCGGCAGCGGCTCGTCCTCAAAGGCTCTGCGGAGGGGCCGGGCACCTCCACAAGGGGGTGCGCAGGGCTGCCACGAGCGTGGCGGGCCGCAGGATGACACGGAAGAGCGGGGGGGGGAGTTGGGGGGCTTTCATTCCTTCATTCAAGAGACATTCCAAGAATCCTGCGATGGAGGCGGCCTCGGAGGCTCTGCAGGCGGAGAGCGTGACCGGCAGGGGGTTTCGCACAGGGCCGAGCCCGGATCCCAGTCCTGGATTATCATGCCATCACTTGGAGAGTGCAAACGGGGGCAGGGTGACATTGCTGGAGGGGTGGCCCTCCCGGGACCCCGAGAGCCTCCATTCCCCCTCCCCAGCTGTGGCTGCTGCGGGCTGTCAAGCTGTCCCTGACTCATGGCAGCCGTATGAGAGCGCGCCCTCAAACGCCCGTTCTTCACAGCCCGGCTCAGCACTTGCAGGCTCCGGGCCGCGGCTTCCAGGAAGGGCTGGGTCCATCGCCCCTCCCCAGGTCCACCCCTGAACTTGGGGGGGGGTTGCGAGAGGCAGGGAAGCCGAGAGCCAAGAGCCCAGCGACACCCACTGAGCTGCCTCCGGGCAGGGTCGCCCACAGCAGAACGGTCCGATGGAGACCCCAGAGCTTGGCCAGCGCTCAGCCCCTGTCCTCAGCAGCTGGCTGAGTGCACAGGATCCAGCCATGTCTGAAGGAGATCAAAACATCTGCCTGCACTGAATGTAGATGGAGCCTTTGGTGCTGATTCCGGACTTTCTGTAGGTCTGCCAACTGGACAATTCCTACTCTTTAAATGGAGTGGAGACTTGTGTGGTTTGGCTGCTGAATGGAGCTTCCACATACAGAGGCAATAGACCTGCAAATCCGACCCTGGGTTCAAGGAGTTTGGGGAGGCCTTCCCTTTAATCTCGGTTATATAGTAAAAATCACCTTAAATAATTGACTGGGTATATGGAAACACAGAAACAGAGCGAGTCCGAAGGGGTCTCTGGGGCCATCTAGTCTGACTCCTGGCTCCAGCCGGCTCCACTCATGACATGCCCACCACGTGCACATCCAGCCCATCCTTGAACAATATAACATCACCAAGGCGCATCCCAGGGCACCTGGCCGAGCGCCCGAGGGCAGGTAAGCGTCCCGGGACACTTGCGGACAGCAGTGCAACCCCAGGGCAAGGGCAGAGGGAGGGAAAGGGAATGGACACGGGGTAGAGAAGGGGGAACACCCTACTTTTTGCTACGCATCTGCAGGCAGAGTTGCCGGAAGGCATGGGGATAATCTGATCGCGATCTTCGGCTTGGAGGCGCTTCGTGGTGTTATTTTCATCTGCTCTGAAATTGCCTCAAGCAACTGGAGAAAGAGGGACAGCTAATAAGCCCAAAGGTTAAAAGGCTTCTGCGATCGGCTATCCTTAATTGGCCTGTCCTTGCTAACGGGGCTGGGCCCGCTGGCTCTCGGCCAATGGGAATCTCCGTGGGCCTGCCGAGCAGAGGCTTCGCGGGCGCTGAACTGGCCCCGGGGACCCCCAGCGCCTGCCCTGCCCTGCCGTGCCGAGGTATTGCAAGGTGCTCGATAATGTTTCCCGTGAAGGGCTTGTCAGCCTTCGCTGGCAGGCGGTCGAAGGCTCGCTCGGTCATCGTTAACAGCGGAGCCAGCAGAGCCGAGGGGGCCCGGAGACGGATTCTCATCAGCAGTTAATTAGGCCAGAGTCTGCAAATGGAGGCGCTCGGGTGCTGAGGCGCTGCGGAAGCTTTCCTCGCTGCCACTGGGGCCCGTCACAGCAGGCAGCAGCCGGGCTCTTCGGCACCGAGGAAGAGCAGGCCGGCGACGCTCATGGAACCGCACAGATCAAACGGACGGACGGTCCGGCCTCTTTTACTTGGGTCTTAGAGGAAAGCTGGATGCCTTGCTGAGCAGTGTGGTAACAAGTTTCCCTCCTGCGGCGTGAAAGCTGCTGAGGAGCCATCATCACACACTTCAAGACTGCTCTGAAGTTTCAAAGCTTGTCCCGTGAGTTCGGTTCTTACGAGAGCTCTGCATGGGAGGCCAGCCGCATTTCCTCTGTATCACGGAAGGTTTGCGTGTGGAGAGCCCCGGTGTCGGCGTTTGGCTGCCGTGTGTCCTCCCACAGGTGCAATTATACCAAAAGTCCAAGAAGGTTCCGTTGCAGCTTCTGCATCCGTTGCCCTTGGCATTTTCCGCCAGGTCCCCTTTCTAGAAGCTCACCAGCAGGCGATTGTGGCCCAAGCTGCAGAAATGTGTGGAGGAGAAGCCTGCCAGTGGCGACCGGGCCGGATGAGGCCTCCAGGATCAGAAACCATAAGCTTCTGTACGCCACTTGCTGGGGAACATGGACAGCAAATACTGTGTCCAGTTCTGGGCACCAAGATTTAAGAAAGGTGCAGGGAAATTAGAAAGGGTCCAGCGGAGGGTGACAAAAATGATCCAGGATTTGGAAACACTGCCCTGTGAGGAGAGACTGGGGGAACTGGGCATGTTCAGTCTCGAGAAGAGAAGACTGAAGAGAAGACATGATATCCCTCTGTAAGGACCTGAAAGGCTGTCACAAAGGTGCGGGTGTTCAAGGATAGGCTGGATGTGCACATGGTGGGCATGTCATGAGCGGAGCCAGCTGGAGCCGGGGGTCAGACTAGATGGCCTGGGAGGCCCCTTCTGACTCACTCTGTTTCTATGTTTCAAAGAGGAAGATCAAGAGTTCTTGCTGGTGCCAGAGTGCAGGACATGGAAGAATCAAGTCAAGTTGCGACAACCCAGATTCAGGCTGGACATCAGGAAAAGGTTCCTCACTGTCAGAGCAACACGGCAGTGGGACCAGCTGCCTGGAGAGGTGGGGGGCTCTCCCAGTCTGGAGACATTCAAGAAGGAACTGGATCTGAGTGGGATGGTGTGACTTGGTATCCTGCAGCATCAGGGGGTGGAACTTGATGGCCTTCATGGCCCCTTCCAGCTCTACTATTCTGTGATTCTATGATTGAGTTGCTTCACTCATATCCTGCTTTGTGTTTCCCACCAGCTGGCTGCGATTGTGCTGGACCGGCGGACCTTGGCCCTTGGAGTCCACAGAAGGCAGGACGGGCAGCATTTCCCTCACGGCTATGCAGCCAGGTGTGGCCAGGTGTCCCTTCCATGCATCTTCAAGGCAAGCGTCCTTCAGGTTCGTTGCCTTTTGCTTGCTTCCTGGCTCTTGCCGGAGGGCTCCGTACCCTTTGCTGCTGACCCCTGGACCAGGCTTGGTTCCTGCTTTGGAGTGTGTGCTGTGGCCACCTGCTTGCGTTCCAGCCGGGCCTGCCTGCCTGCCTGCTCCCTCGCTGGGCTGAGACCCCGGTGCTTGCGGTTTGGATCTTCCCATAACTTAGAGTCTGTTCCAACCAGAGCAGATCGCAGAGGTCCGGCCCCGCAGCTCACTGCTGGATCTGCACTGGGCTAAAAGAGGGTGGAGAAAAGCGGCTTATATGTAGCAGCAGGGAGAAAGGGAAAGGAGCAGCCCGGTCGGATCAGTCCAGGGCCCATCTTCTCCAGCCATTCTTTTCCACGGACAGGCCTTCCAAGAGGCTCGGGAACTGTTGCGAGCGACCCAAGAGCACTGGCTGTTGGCTGGCACAGGAGTAAAGAAGGAAGTAGGGCAGCGCGACAGCACCTACGGTCCCCTTCCGCTTCGCCTCTCCTGCCCCCCTTGCTGCTCCTCCTCATACTCTGCAAAGATTGTCTGTCAGTTTCAGCTCGCCTTTGCCATGACTTCAACTTAATTTGTACAATTTTGTACACTCTGATTCACGGTTCGGTTTGCTTAGCCATTTCCTTGTTTTTGCGATGGCATCACTACTCCGTATCCTTTGAAATCAACACTAGCCACCCTGAATAATCTGAATTCTGAGTGGAAAGGCACGGCTGACTGACGGATTGACGGATTGACTGACGGACGGACTGATGAATACTTACTTACATGGTGCCTGAAAGAAAGAAAGTGGGCAGTCGGGGTTAGTAATGAATGAAACTTTCTAAGGCACACTTGACTGTTCAAAGGAAAACTGCTACTTCAGCTGATGAGAATAATGCAATTTAAATGTACTGGGCCTGGAAGTTAATGAAAAGGCTGAAGGTGCAATCTGGAGAGTCGGGGTGCTGGAGGCAGCCCTGGCGATGCGCACCGCCCACCGGTGCCCGTCGCCGTGCTGGACGAGTGGAGCTCGCAACCAGCCCAGGAATAGCGAGTCCCAAAAGTGCCCCTGAGTTGCCCTGGGCAGGGCAGATCTGCTGGTCTTGCTTTGTTTCTCACTTGCTTGCCTTAACTTTTCTTACCTTCGGTTTTTCTTGAATGTTGAGACTAAACACAACTGCATGAAAATTCATGTGCATTTTGAGTGTATTTCTTAATTATATTCATCCGTAATTCTGCCCAAGAGAGACACTTGTGCAAGCAATACGCGCTCACATGCCCTCGCTTGTCCATAAGTGTCCCTCACATGCACCTCTGGGCAGGTTAATTTGAGGGGGGGGGGGGTGCTCAGTTGCAAAATTTAGGAAAGCGCAGCTTTTGAAGGATACGGGCTTCTTTGTTCACATATCAAAGGTGCGGAATTTAGTAAGTCTGCACTAAAACGACAACAGCATCTCTTGCACGTTGCCCTCGCTGAAGCAACGTCTCTCCTATAGCACGCTCTGCTGGGCTGCCCCCTTTGAACTGGCCGTTCCTGATCCTTGAGCCCCCAGGAGTGCTCTTGGTAAGGAAAGGGGGAGGGGGAAGGCTGGGGAGGGGGCTCATTGCTTCCCACGCGGGCCTGGCCTCTGCCCCAGTCTGGCTGCAAACCACCCCAACCTGTTGGTGCTTGGGTCGGGCCAATGGGACACCTTTCTGCGGAGGAAGGGAGGGTCTGCTCTCCAAAGAGAGATAGCACGTGGATTGCCTGTGAGTTCAAGGTGCCTTGTATAACTAAAACCAAAAGGCCGGGAAGAAGAGAGAGATCGCCGGCTAAGCACGGCCGGTGATAAGACCGTGTGAAGCTGCTTTGTCTTGGGCTGACCACTGGTCCACCTTGCCCGCCCTGGCCAGGGCTGCTTTCTGAGGGTTCAGGCAGGTGTTTTCTGGCACCAGTGGCCCGTCTTCCCGCCTTCAAGGCACGTGCTCGGCGACGGAGCCACATTCAGTGGCCAGAGCACGAGAGGGCGGCTCAGCGTGGGCAGATTAAGGTCGCCATCAGCACCACTGTGTTGGGGGTGAACTGCAGCTTTTCTTAGGGTGCTTCCCAAGGGCAGGGTTGTCCCAACTCTTCTGGTGAGGATGGTGAAGACTGGGATGGGCTTGTGGAATCGAGAGGGCAGGTGTGGGTGCAGCTGCCTCAAAGCCGTCACCCCGGCTGCTCAGGCAGACCCCGGGAACAGGCAGGGCTTGGAGGAGGGGACAAGGGAGAGGAGGGGTCGGCCCCTTGCCCTGTCCAGTCCCTGCCCCTCAGAGGGCCTGCGTAGATCCGGGAGGTCGGCCCTTCCCCAGAGGGAGCCCCGTGGAGGGTGGGGCTCAGGATTTTTGGAACGAGTTTCTAAGCCGGGCTCAGCAAACCACTCTGCTTATGCCTAGAGGCTGGCCTCCCGGCGCCTGCACGTCCCCAGTGGTGCGCTGCCCAGAAGGAGCCTTTGCAAAGTGACCGGCTGCTGTTTCGGAAACTTGAAAGCGAGACGGGGAGAAGCAGCTCGCCACACCCTCCGCTGGAGCACCATCTCACAGAACTCTGATCGTCTGAAATCCAAGGTGCTAACAAGCTCCAGAGCTGATGATGGGAAAAGATCTGAGCCCCAAAGCACCGGAAAAGATTAGACATTTCCAACCTATGAATTTGAGTTGCTGAGAGGGCTGAAGGCCGCAGCAAGGGGGGGGGGGGGAACATTTTAAAATATATCAAATGCAATTAGTGTCCAAGAAAAAGGTGATTAAGTAGAAATGACACCACTACGAACGTGGAGACCACTAATGAAATGTATCCTGGCTTAGTCTTTCTTCAGTCGCGTGTGTGGCTGATCCATGAGACAAAGAATAATGTTAATCGGCAAGGAATGTCGCTTGCAAGCTCCGAGGGTGGTTCCCCCTCCAGAAGAAGACGGCCGACTCTGCTCCAGGAATGGCGTCTCCACGGAGCCGCGCTGGGGCCCTCGCCCGCTCTGTCCCTCACCGCTGAAGCGGGTGGAGAGCAGTGCCGGGCACCAGCCGTCGGAGCGTGGCCCACGTGGCCCTGAGCCGCCATCCCAGTGACGCTGCTTCAGCAAGGGCAACGTGCAAGAGTTGCTGTTGTCCCAGCCCTCCTTCTCACAAGTAGAATGTCAAGGGGGGGGGGGTGACTCTAATCTGTGCCCCTAAGTCCCCGGCCTCATCTAATCTCCTATGCGGATCTCCCCCGTCCTGCTTTGGGGAGAACACAGAGGCAAAATAGTCATTCCACATCTGTGCCTGTTCCCTCATATCAGTCACTGGATCTCCTTCCTCCTTCTTTAGTGGTCCCACCACTGCTCTCCCCTTCCTCTTCACATGATAAAGCCCGGGTGCCTGCCTCTGTGTGAGCCCTTCCGCCGTAAAGGGGGCTGCAAGAGGCCACCCCCCCCCGGTTCCCCATTTCTAGAAGCATCACTATTTTTATGAGCACTTTTGCACTGGACCTTCTGGGCGTTGCTGCTGCTGCACTTCCCTGATCCCCAGAGGGGATAAGAGCGTGACCTGATTTCTGCATCGAACAAAACAGCGCAGGATTAAAATAACACAAATAAGTTTGCAAATGCAGAGCCCAGATCCTGCAATTACAACCTTCCGTTCCTTTGCAATTGAGGTTTATCTGGTCTGCACCTTCTGCATTCGATTTAGGCTGGGAGTCCCTGCATTTCTACGCTTGCAGTGGAAATGAGAGACTGAAACAAAAGGATGTAAGAGCCTGCATGCATTTGAAGAACGAGGATGCAGAAGTGTGCTTTTGGAAGCCCCTCCCCACGCACGATTCAATCGGTGGGAGAAACTTACAAGGTACTCAGTGGATGTGTTCCTTTGGAAAAATGTGTGTGGAAATACATGCAAATTCTCACATGAAAAGCAAAACTCCTCATCTGGTATGGACTGAAGTCAGGACAAGCTTCAAGATGGAATGAGAGAACTTTGCTGCGCTGGAGTTTTGCCCAATGCTCACATCCCTCGCACGAACTAGGGACTGAGTTATGGTTGCAAAAACCACAACCAGATACAGAAGTCTCCTCCCAACAGCATAAATGCGATCAAGTACGGCAGCAAAGCAGAAGCGACCTTATAAGTGAGAGCAGACTCACCAATGTGCTGAAGCCGAAGGTGCAAAAGATGCGTTTATCGCCTGCTGAAACAGCATTCAAGAAGGGACCAAAAGGCATTCCGGACTCTGGGAAAGAGAAGGTGCCGAGCTCCCCGGACATGTCCCTCCGCCCACAACTGTGCCCCAGATGGACCACAGGAGGCTGCCCCTCCCCATCGATCTGAATGGGTGGGCAGGATCACACCGGCGGAGGCAGCCCTTTGAAGCAAGGCCTTCCACGAGGCAGAGGGGACGCATGCCAGAATGCTCGTTTTCTCTTGCTCCCGTGCTCGCTTTGGTTCATTGGCATGAGAAGTGCACAGTTCCTCATGCATCTTTCAGAAGTCTTCTTCTGCCATTGACTAAAGTGTGAAAATACATGACTTCTAGAATATGCATTTCAAAGAGAACATGTTTTTGAAAAAGCTACACATTTCTGAGTTTGGACATTTAAGAAAATGTCTTGGGAAAAAACCTGCTGACGCTCATGCTCGGTGTTGCAAACAGGATGTCAGCAGGAACAAAATCCCCCTCCAGTACGTGGATATTGGAGCAGGAGGCCAAGGGAAACCCATGAGAGGCAAGGCAACGCAAGGGGCGGGGGTTGGAGGGTGCCATTTTCAAGCCAGGCCCATCCTGCAGGCTGCCCTGAGTGGGCCTCGGGGCCTGGGCTGGATGGTGGCCTGCTGTAGCCTCAGAAGGAGGACAACATGGTGGCCCGCTCTCCGCGGAACGCCAGTGGCCGGGATGGTGGCCGAATCCTTCTCCAACCCTGACTCTGGGGTGGCACCCTGCACTGCAGCTTCCCAGGGCACACGTGTGACGTCTGGACCAGAAGGATTCCCCAAGCGCTGTTGAATTGCGCATCTTGCGCCGCCTCCCACCCAGCTGGCTCTTCGTAGATGGGAATCTGGCATGCACTGAGCAGCCAATTTGCATGAATCCCCCTTGCAAATTTCCTCCAGGACCACAGAGGAGCTGATTCACGCACTGAGGAATTTCCTGCAAATTAGGAATGGATTTTGCATGGATTAAACCGAGTCAGAACTCTTGTGACCTCCTGCCTTCTGTTGACACAGCAGAAACCTCCGAGTTTGCATTTCAATCCACTTCGGGCAAATGTTGATGCTGGGAAAGGGAAGGAAGGGAAATGACTGAAATCGGAAGGCAAGAGGCAGCACTGCAGCTGAATGAAGACAGGAAGCTCTGGAACAGGGGAGTGAAGAGAGAAGAGAGAAGGCACTGGGAGCCCAGGGGGGTGGGGGGACGTGCTTGGGAGACGTGGAGCGCAGGGTGGCACCAATGCTGCAGATGTGGGAGAGAGGGAACCTCGAGGGGGCACGTGAGAAGAGGAATCTGGAAGCAGGGGAAGGACTGAATGCGCCTCTGATCTCGACATGCTTCAGTCCAGAAGCAGGCAATTTACTGGATTGCCTGGCGACAGTGACACACGCATTGGTTGCTTCCCGACTAGACTTCTGTAACGCGCTCTACGTGGGGCTGCCCTTGAAGATGGTCCGGATACTTCAATTGGTGCAAAATAGAGCTGCCAGGTTGCTGATGGGGACGGGGCGTTATGCTCACATGACTCCAGTCCTCCGTCAGCTTCACTGGCTCCCCATTGAAGCCCGGGCCTAATTCAAGGTGCTGGTTATCACCTACAAAGCCCTGAACGGCTTGGGTCCTGGTTACCTGAAGGAGCGCTTGCGTCCGTATCTGCCCGCCTGCCCCTTGGGATCAGCGGGGGAGGCCCTTCTCCGGGAACCCTCCGTGAAGGAAATTAGGAGACAGAGTACCCAGAGGAGGGCCTTTTCTGCGGTGGCACCCCGCCTATGCAATGCGCTCCCCAGAGAGGTCCGCCTGGCGCCGTCGTTATTCGCTTTTCAGCACCAGGCCAAGACCTTTTTATTTAAACTGTTATTTTAATTGTTAATTTTATTTATTGATTTTAACAATTTTTTGCCAGGATGTCTCCAATATTTTATGTAATTGTATTGATTATATTTATTTATGGTTTGGAAGCTGCCCCGAGGCTTATGCGAATGGGGCGGCATATAAGTTCTCCAAATAAATAAATAAATAAATAATGCTGAAAGAGGCGTCTGAGATGTGCTAGACAAGGTTCCTAAGGGACCAAGAGAAAGAAAGCGGAAAGAAAGCCCTGTGCTGTGCTCACCTACCCCGACCTCCAAGGCTAGCAATGGGGGCAATTGTCCAGTTTGCACTTGAATGCCTCTCTATCCAATTTCACCCTTTTGAACTGATACAGACTTAGCTCTTCTTTGAAATTCATAGCTCCTTGATTTTTATGATGGAGTTCTCCATTTTCTCCCATTGAAATATGTGCAAAATTTTAGAGGAAAGCACCTGCCAGAATGCATAAAGATAGTAAAAATAACATTAAAATACATCATCTTAAGGGAATGGCTGGCAAAATATGTGTATGCTTAGGCAAATCAGTGTATATAAAAATGTATCATGAGCTTGAATGTGAAAATTATCATTACTATTTTAAATGCTCTGGGCCTGGGATGAAGGGAATTTAAGCTCAGCAAAATGGGAAGGTGGGCAGCCTGAAATTTGTCAGTTTGACTCCTCTGCCTGGGCTGGATGGCTTTAAAAGGCAGGAAGTCAGATTCATGGAAGATGCGCCCGATCCCGACGGCTCAACGCAAGCCGCTGTTCGGATGCAGCGTGTCTCGGAGTGCCGGGCCCCCAGGAGAAGCAGTGGGGTGGGGGGGCTTTTGCCCGCATCCCCCCGAGAGAGCCCTCCATCTCCAGTTCCACGAAGCCTTCTTGCACCCGTATCTCTCCCCTCGGGTGAGCATCTCCATCGCAGTGTGAACGATGCCACTTCTCCGCGTCCTTTATAGGATCGCTCTCCAGGCACCCCGTGCACCCGGACAGACTTTCTTGATAATAGGGGAATAATCTCCTTCTCATATACTTTCCATATGGAATTAGAAACATCAGCCTTTGCCGAGAGCAACAGGATGGAAATTCTCTCCTGTGATTTGTCTTCTCTTTCCCTTTTAAGACCACCAGGCATCCCCTGAGGACTCCAGCTTTCACCAGAGTTAACATTAGCAGTCATTTTCTCTGTTTTCAAGAGATGGAGTTCATTCTAATATATTAATGGGATTCTCTGTGAAAAAGCGGAATAGCAGCCTGGAGATAAAGAGCTGACTTTCCTTTTCCCTTAGCTCCCATGAAATGCTGCAAGCGAGCAGCCTGGAGCTGCTTCCTGGGAAAGGGGGGTGGGGAAGGCTGGGGGGGGGGGCTGAAAAAAGCTGGGTTTGCTTCCAGGAGGGGGCCACGGCCGACCTGGAAGGCCAGGGGGCAGTGGAGCCAGAGCGGCTTCCTGGGCACGGTGCGGAAGGGGCACGAGGGGAGCTGGGGCTGCCCCTCCCCGGCCAGCCTGAGGAGGGACCCCGACCCAGGGCAGAATGCGCACAGACCAGCGTGCCCTGGGTTCTTGCACAAGGGGACTCACTGGTCGCAGGCTGGTTTTGGCGATCCTCAGCGAGATGCCCAAATGAGGGGGCAGCAATGGGAAGGGAGAGGCCGGCTGAGGGCTCCTGGGGTCCATGTTGGGCCCCCGGCCTGGGGGAGTTGCACCCCTGCTGCAGGCATTCCCCGTTTCCCTGATCCAGGTGGGGAGATGCCAGCTTGGCTCGCCCTGTTCAACAAGAGCGGGACTTGGGAGCCGAGAGTCTACACGGGAAACGCATGACTCATGGGGTGCAGCTTGCCCTTCCGTAGTGCAAGGGGAGGGGGGAAGGACGTCCCCCCCCACACCCCTCAGGGTCCCCCGGCAGGCTAGGCAAGCACCAGAACCAGGGCCGGCCGGGCGGTGGGCCCGCCTGCTTCTTGACCCCATGGTGGTTTCTTCAGTGCGCGCCTTTCCTGTCGTCATGGAAGTCGCATCCCTGCGGACTGCATTCTGCTTCCGGGGGGGGGGGGGGCATGCAGCCCAGCTGGGCTCCAGCTGCAGTCCCGGGGGTCCTCCCAGGACCACTCCCCACACCCTCACCCGACTTTTCCCCCCCATTCCAAAAGTCGACGTGCACGCCTCTCTCGGGGCAAAGGTTGCAGCAGCCACTGACTCCTGCGGTCCAGGCATGGAGAGGCAGCGTGGCGTAGTGGTTAAGAGTGTGGGACTGGGACTCAGACGATCCGGGTTCGAGTCCCCGCTCGGCCATGGAGCCAACTGGGTGACTCTGGGCCAGTCGCAGACTTTCAGCCCGGCCTACCTCACAGGGTTGTTGTTGTGGGGATAAGATGGAGGAGGGGAATGATGTAAGCTGCCTTGAGCCCTTTGTAGGAAAAAGGCAGGATATGGATCGAAAAATAGAGAAATAAAAGGGCCCTGCGGCATGCGATGCTTCTGTGTCCGGCACACGCATTTACCCCGAAGTGGGACCTCTGAGGAGAGGAGCAGAGCAGAACCCTGGGGACGATGGGACGCACCGCTGAAGCCCGCGGGCTGGTGCATGACACATCTGCCCTTGGGGGGGAAGCAAGCACGAGAACGCGACGTCCTGGCGAGCAAGAGCCAGGGAGAGCCCCTTGAAGGGACGGGGTGCCCCGAGGGCTTCGGGGACCCCGGGCAAGGCACGATTCAGCCCCACTTCAGGAGATCAGCCCTCCCACAGGCTTGGCCACCGGGCGCCTTGCTCCGCTTCCTTGCTGGGTGGGCATCGGTCCCCCAAGCATGCCGGCCGTGGCCCCATGTCTCCTCTTTCTCCCCACCCCCTTGACCAGCCAACGTGAGAGGTGGAGAGGCAAGGAAGAGCCACTGACGGACACTTCCATCTGCGGCTCCAACCAGTGCCCAGCTCCTCTTCCTCTTCCTCCTCCTGGTGTCTATAGGTCAGGGGTGTCCAAACTTTTTGCAAGGAGGGCCAGATCTGGTGAGGTGAAAATGTGTGGGGGCCGACCATTCAGCCTGGCATTCTTTGAACCATTAACATTAAATGCAAATGAACTATTTTATGAAAGTTCTTAACTGCACTAATAACTTAACTGCACTAATGTGAAGGGTGATACAGAGATCTCAACTGCATTATATAGGCCAGGTCTGGCTCAAAAACAGTGGCTTTGATGCGCAAGATGTCACGCAGGTGAAAGTCACTTAGTCTCGTCCTCACGCGGTTCTTGTTCATAACCGAGAATGTCTTCTTGCACGAGTATGTCGAACCAAACAAGCTCAGCATTTTCTTAGCAAATGTTCGAATCTCTTGGAACCTGTCTTTATCCAGCTGGCGGTAAAAGTTGACAAGAGGGAGCTGTTGGTGCCGACTGCGACACTCGGCGTCACACTGCAGCTCAATGAGCTCCAGCTGCAGGTGGTCTGGAGCGTCATCAGGGTCCACAGAGAAAGGAGATGAAAAAAGCGTGATCTCCTTTTCAATAGCTGCAAAATCCCGAAAGCGCTGTTGCAACTCCTCAGCCAGAGATGAGATGTCTGCTTCATACCTCCTTATTTGCGCACTCATATTGTTCTGTGGAAAACTGGTCATTATTTCCTGCAATGATGGGAAATGTGTGGTATTGGGCTGCGTTTGTGACAGGTGCCTTTGGAAAAGTAGCAGCTTGGTCCCAAAGGCTTTGATATGTGAATGCAGTTGGCTTACCACTGCATTTTGCCCCGAAGGCTCGTGTTCAGCACGTTCAGATGTCGTGTTACGTCAACTAAAAATCCAAAATCAGCCAGCCAAACAGGATCAGATAGCTCTGGCACCGGTTGTCCCTTGTTTGCCAAGAATTGTCCGATTTCCTCCCTAAGAGAGTAGAAGCGCTGCAGTGCAGACCCCCGACAGAGCCATCTTATCTCCTTGTGATACACAACATCTCCGTATTCAGCCTGGATGTCGAGTAGAAACTGTTGAAACTGGTGGTGGCACAGGGCTTTGGAGCGAATATAGTTAATAGCCTTCATCACCGGTTTCATAACATGATCGTATTTCAGATGTTTGGCACAGAGAACTTGTTGGTGAATAATACAGTGGAGTTTTATAGCTTTGCCTCCTTTGCTGACTTTGTTACAGACTAGGGTTGATAATCCACTTCGCTTGCCAGCCATGGCAGGTGCGTCATCTGTAATAATCCCAGTGACTTTATTCCACGGTAGTTTCATGTCATCTACAGTGCAACAAACAGAAACAAATAAATCTGTTCCTCTTGTTTGGTCCTTAAGGCTCTGGAGGTCAAGTAGCTCTTCACTCACGTTCATGTCATTGTCCACTCCTCTCAAAAAAATTAATAACTGAGCGGTGTCAGATGCATCTGTGCTTTCGTTGCAGGCTAACGAAAAAAAGTCAAACTCCACTCCTTTTGCCTCTAACTGCCTCTTAATATCAGATGAAACGTCTTCAGTTCTCCGTACCACAGTGTTACGAGCCAGGCAAACATTGGCAAACTCTTGCTTCTTCTCAGGACAAATTTTCTCCACCATTTTCATCACGTAGTCTTTAATAAATTCACCCTCAGTGAAAGGTTTGCACTGCTTGGCAATCAGTGTTGCCACCTCGTAGCTCGCCTTTGTGGCATTTTCATTTGATTCACGGGCTCTTGTGAAAAAGCACTGCTGTGCCGTTAAAGCAGCTTCCAGTTCCTTCAATTTTTCGCCGTGTTCGTTCCCAGTTAGCTTGTTGTAGTTAGCATGTTTTGTCGGGTAGTGCCTCTTGATACTGAATTCCTTGAAAACAGCCACAGACTCTTGGCAAATTAGGCAGACACGGTTGTTTCGTATTTCAGTGAAAAAATACTCCAATTTCCACTTGTCCTGGAAGCGGCGGCCCTCGCTGTCAACTTTCCTTTTTTTGGTTACAGTCGCCATTTTAGAAATGGGCACACAAGCCTTGTGCCACAAGGGTCACGTGGCGGCGAGAGTGCGGACTCAGGTCCACTGCCATCTTCTGGTGAAATACAACCACCGGCCTTGAAGGAGCAGGAGGCCGCAGGGGACAGCTGCGGGAACCACTGTGCGGTGAAGGGAAAAACGTCGGCCGGCCAACGGGGATGAGTGACAGGCTGAGCCGGCGGGGACAAGAGGCTGCGGGCCGCTCGAAATTTGAAAACGGGCCACAATTGGCCCCCAGGCCGGACTTTGGACATGCCTGCTATAGGTAAAGCAAGGCCAAAGGCCCTATTACCATCACCTATGATGACCAAAACCCCCCAAACAAAACCCCAAAGCCCTTCCATTCGCAGGACCCCAGCGAAGTGACCGGCCTGTGAAAAGACCCCGAGAGCAGCCTGGAAAACGAGGACCCCCGTCACGCAGGCGAGCTCCCCAGTCACCAGGGGGACGCTCCGGGCAGCGAGGGGGCGGCCTGCTCTCCCGCCTCCTGCCCACCTTAAACGACCGACTGTCCCGTGTGCCCCCCACACCCCTTTGGCAGCAGCCCTGGCTGTGAGGGCGTAAACTGGCTGCGGCCCTTCATGGGCTAGCCGGTTCTGGCCGGCCGCCGAAGCCCACGGGCTCTGGCCGGCCCTTCCAGCTGCCGCCTCCAGGCACAGAGAGGGCTGCTCCCAGGCGCCTCCGTGCCCGACCTGCTCTCGCAGTCTTCGGAAGACCATCCCTGGGTTCCGGGCTCGAAGGAAGAGGCTTCTGAGGGAACGACCTGGCGTTTGCATCCACAGCCCCTTGCGGATCGGGCGATAACCGGCAGTTGCTGGTATTCCCAAAGGACCCGTGATGAGGTGCACTGTTGGCTTTCTCCCCTGACTTTTCAGAAACTTGGTAGGAGCCATGTGCAAGCGTGCGCGCCTGTGTGCATGGGGCGGGAGTTCAGGAAGTGCGCCCCTTCCCCCACTTCTGGGGTTCCTTCGGATCCACGCATCAAGGCTTCCCGGTGGTTTGTTTACTGGTTAGAACGCAAATTTCCAAGCGGGGGGTGTCCTCAGGGCAGTTCACACCCATGACAAACCTTGAAAGCCTCCAATTCTCAAACCAACCAAAAATATGACAGTGAAAGTATTGAAAGAACACAGTTTTAAATCTTAAAACATATTGGAAACATCAGGGAGAGAGTAAAATTAATAACTGGCGCCTCGGAGGAATAGGAAATGCCAGTTCAGAGAGGAAGGGCTCAGCCGGGCATCTGCGACCATATGGTAGAGGCCCCAGATCAGGGTGGGTGTTATGCATGGGGGGGGGCTGCAGAGGAGGTGCTGAGGGCCATCCTGTGCCTCACAGCAGGGGGTGGCAGGGGGAGACGAACCCCCCAGGGGCCCTCAAGACCCCAGCACCTCTGACTGGGAGCTGGAGGCCGGCTGGAGGGGCATGTTCAGAGCCGGCAACTTGACCGCTCCGCTCGGCACACCTGGCATTTCCAGGCCTCCTCCAGCGGCCCCTCCAAGCACAGGGCAAGAGCCCGGGCAGGGGGCTCCCGATGCAGAGCCCAGGGGCATGCGTCTCCCACCCTGTGCAACTTGGACAGAAAAAATGGAGAGGGTCTGTTTTGTGATGGCACCCCTTTTGGGAAATCTCCCTTCCCCACTGCCCCCCGCCCCCGATGGTGTCCCAGGGCCTGTTGGAAATACATCTTTATACCCAAGCGTTGCTGAGTTGAAGCCTAGCGTGGCAGGACTTTCTGTTTCATTGTGGGCTTTAACAAAAGTTTTCTTTAATAAGTCAATATTTTAAATAAAGCCCCTTGCCTTACAGAGTGCGTGCGTGCGTGTGCGTGTGTGCACCCCCATCTGCAAGCCTGCTATCTTCCCCTTTCTTGGCCTAGGTCAATTAAAATGCAATTAAGATGGTAGATTCAACACGGGTCACCTGACCTATGCACAGATCTGCTCCTTTCTGCACTCACAGTGCGATTCCGTTCCCACCCTTCTCCCTCCTTTCCTTGCAAACGGGCTTGCTTTTGTATGGCTGCGGAAGTCATAATCACTCCAAAGGCGTTCGGCACTGCGTTGTAAGTTTTAAAGGCGACTCCAAAATACTTTAAAGCAAAGAAATGGGAATGCATGTTCGGCCTTCGGCCTCCCGGTGATTCCGTCCGGGGTCCTTTGCATCATCTGCACGGCTGTTTCGAAAGGGAAAGCGAAGCAAAAGACGCAGGGCTGCACCTCACGAAAACCAAAGTGCAAAAGGATGGATGTCTGCAATCAACAGAACGGAGTGGCGACGGCAGCCGGGCTGGTTATCCTGTCTTCTGTTTCCTCCCCATTTAGGCACGGCTTCGGAGGACGTGATGCACCGTTTTGGAGCTCCGTGCTCCAGGCGGGGGTGGGGACCCCCTCCGCTCGCGCTTGACGCTGATCAGAGCTGTAAGCATCGGAGTCCTCGCGTGGCTCCGACAACTTGAACGTTTCTGAGGAATCAAATCAAATTAGAATCGGATCCTCTGATGTGCCACGGGATTAGGTTGAAAAGCCATCGCGTTCTGAAAGTTCCCGGAGCCTCCACGGACGGTGCACATGCTTTATTTTTCCCCAAGTATAATCCAGGGGGAAGAAATGAAGTGAAAGCCAGAGTGGGGTGGCAGGGGAGATTATTGTTGGAGATTTTAATCTAGCAGAAGCGAGCGGAAAAAAACAAAAACACTTTTAGGGTCAATCAGATATTAATACACTTCTGGCAAGTGGGATGACCTGTGATTGGAAATGTGACCCCTTGTCTGCGGAGCCGCCCCAGATTGGAAGCCGCCTCCAAGGCCGCGACACAGTTGAAATGCACTGCTGTTGCCCACGAGCAAACGGGCCCTGATCCGGGGGCCTCTGCCATCACGCCGCGCCGGGCGCTTGGCACCGCGAGTGCAAGTTTACCTTTTCCATGTCTGTGGGTGTTCGGGCACAGAGGGTGGGCCTGAGGCCCTCCCGATGGAGCTGGACTACGAGTGCCATCATTGCTGACCATGCCCATGCTGGCTGGGGCTGAAAGGAGCCGGAGTCCTACATCATGGAGAGGCAGCGTATTCCCTGCCTCACAGCTTTGGATAGATTCATAATTGTGTTGCGAATGAGATGAGGCAGACTCCGCGAGGGCCAGACCCCGGCACAGATCTATGGCAAAGTCCTGGCGGACCCCTGGCCAATCTGAGCGTGGGGAGATGGCTGAGCAGAGGGGACACCATGGAGAAGAACGGCCATGCTTGGCGTTGCTGCCCTGAGGGGGGCTTTGCCCAAGACTCTTGAGAGGGTTCCGTCCTTCACCAAGCATTCAGCTGCCGAGTGAGCCAGACATGAGACACGATTCTGGTGTGCTGAGATTCCCCCAGTTGGCACTTTCTAGGGAACAGCACCCAAAGCCAGAAGCATGGCTTCCAGATCAAGAGAGGTATCACTGCTGCTCTGTGCGACTCTGGTGCGCCCGCAACTGGAGTCTTGTGTTCTGGGCCCCTCGTTACAGGGAGGATATAGCCAGGTTGGAGTCAGTGCAGCGTAGGGCCACAAGGTTGGTGGCTGGTTTGCAGGGGAAGCCAAATGAGGAGAGACGGAGGGAACTGGGTCTCTTCAGCCTGGAGAAGAGGCGACTCTGAGGGGATCTGTTGGCGACATGCAGGTATGTGAGGGGGTGTCACACGGAGGTGGGCAGAGACCTGTTCTCCCCTGCAGAGGAAGGCAGGACGCGCTCCAATGGAGCAAAGCGTGGAGCCAAGGTTGCATTTGGATGCCAGGAAGCACTTCCTGACGGTCAGGACCCTGAGGGTGTGGAATGGGCTTCCACGGGGGGTCGTTGAGGCCCCTTCGGTGCGGGTGTTCAAGGATAGGCTGGATGTCCACATGGTGGGCCTGTCGTGAGCAGAGCCACCTGGAGCCAGGGGTCAGACTAGATGGCCTGGGAGACCCCTTCTGACATGCTCTGTTTCTATCCTGCAATTCTGAAAATTATCATCATACTACAGCACAGGATGCCCTCTTTCAGAAAAGCCATTGTGGGGCCCGACTGTGTGCCGTACAAAAGCCCATCCTGTAGCTTCCAACTTGTGGCTTCTTCTGTGGAAAGCGATTTGGTGGCAGATGGGTATTTTAGGGTGGAGATTTGGGGGGGGGGTATATGCTTAAAACAAACAAACTAACAAACAAGCAGCCTTTGTCCAGTTCTATTTTCCACTGCAGCTGCTTCCCTGCCCATCGCTCCGTCCACTTATTCGCCTGCCTCCCTCTCTGGTGGGGAAGGGCAGGGCTGTAGGTGCAGCCGAGAAGAGAACGGCCCTCTTCTCTGCCCCAAATCTCCCCTCCCTGCCCCACACTCAGCCCCGTGCAGAAGAAGTGGCCCTCCAGGATCTGTCACACGGGGCACATGAAGGACCCACCCTGCCCACCAGTCTCGCCAAGGGGGGTCCGGGGGGGGGGTCCAGCAGAAGCGTCTCCCTGGGCTGCCCAGCGGCAGCCGGGCAGAGCGCTTCTGTTTGCCCGTCCTGACAGCCTCCGCCATCTATTTCAATCCCCCTGCACCCCAGGGGGACCCCCTGCTCCCAGCAGGACCTGAGTCAGGCGACAGAGGGAGAGAATTTTCTAAAAATATGGCCAGAAGAACTTGGCATGAAACACAGGACGTGTTTTGAAGAATCACGGTGCAAGATGATGACGGAAAAATAGGAGATTCAAGGAACGTCTTCGACGGCGTGATGCCGTTTGCTAAGCCAAGGTCTTGAAGGATTTTGCCTTCAGGACAAGAGTTTTGCATGCCTGAGAAAATGCAACCCAACTGAGGCAGACTTTGGGGTCACCTGGCCACTCACCTGGAGTGCAATGGGGAGAGAAAAGGGCACTCCTCGGGGCAATGGGGGTCTCTCGGGGCCTCTGGGGATGGGGAATCTGAGAGGAGCTGAGGCAGGGAAGGAAGATCTAGAGGGAACCGTGCGGTCACACACAAGGTGGAAAGCTTGCAGGCTTGAAGCGATGAGGGCTAGTTGTTCGAAGCTGAGACTGGACAGAGATCGAGCGGACAGAACCAAGGCTGGAAGCGATTCTGAATCAAAAGACGTATAAGCTTATCGGCTTGCAAAGCCACATGAAGATGCCTGACCTCAGTCTGGCGCTCCTTTATTCTGAAAATGTTTTTAAAAATTCCTTTGTGTGCATTCACATTTCCAAATACACAACTTTAAAGTGCACAGCGGGGTGGGGGCTCCCCCGCCCTCTGAAACTGGACCGAAAAACCATTTGAGTGTCGGGAAGCTGGGGAGGCAAGCTGGCTTTGAGCTGAAGGGCAGAGAACGAGGGTGAGCGGAGCATCCCTGCTTCCCCCCACCCCCCCAGCGCAAATTGGCTGCAGGTGGGGGCAAACTGGGAGGGGCGAGGAGGGGCTTGGCTGCAGGGCACGCGGTCCTACGGTCCCAGGCCTGAATTCCATTCCAGAGCCCGCTTTCCCAGGTTGCATCCCAGGGCGAGGTGGGGCGGGGCGGAAACGTCGAAAACTTCCAGTCTGCAGTGCCTGGAACTCGTATGGCCAAGAACGAATGAACTCTCAGGAGGTTCATTTGATGACGGGCAGAAGCAGAGCGGAAGCTGTGATGCTCCAGACTGGCAGTGGCTGGGGGAAGCGGCTCGAACTGGGAGCATCACTAGCTGGCCTGTTTCAGTGTGTGTGTGCGCGTGTGTGTGCATGTGCGTGCAGTGGCTGCTTAACCACAACAGGGCGACTTCTTATCTGGACAGGGCGACTTCTTTTCTTTTCTTTTCTTTTCTTTTCTTTTCTTTTCTTTTCTTTTCTTTTCTTTCGCTTATATTTTTTATTTATTTTATATTATTAATTTTAATTTTATATTGGTAATTTTTGTTTTGTATTGTATTTTATTGTGTTGTAAGCCGCCTCGAGGCTTCGGCAAGGGGAGGCATAGAAATGTTCTAACAACAACAACAACAACAACAACAACAACCACAACAGGGCACGCTGGCACAACTCATGTGCCAAACTAGTTAGCACAACCAGCTCGCCCTCCTCGCCCCTGCTGGGAAGATTCGGCTAAATCCTGGCAGAACAGGGTTGCCTTTGCGTCATAAAATGCCGGCCCCTCTTTCTCAGGAAGCACCCCCAAAAATTCCCAGTGGGGTTGCAGTTTGGCATTTGCTGTTACTTGAAGAAGCGGGGCCTGATGGCTGCCCAGGAAGCTGCCAGGGCTGCTGTTCTGCCGATCAGGAAGGGCTGAGAAAAGGCTGCCAGGGGAGCCGCACTTGCACGCCAAGGCTCGCCATCGTCCTGCGATCGTCACGTCGATGTCCTGCCATCAGTGCCGCTGCACGGAGCCCCCTCTCTGGACCCTTCGCCTTCTTCTGGCCCTGCTCCCTTTCTTGCGTCATCAGCTGCCCAGCTGCTGGGCCCATGTGACTCAGAATCTAGAGGGCGTGGAATGGGCTCCCACGGGAGGTGGCTGAGGCCCCATCGTTGTGGGTGTTCAAGGATAGGCTGGACGTGCACATGGTGGGCATGTCGTGAGCGGAGCCGGCTGGAGTCAGAGGTCAGACTAGATGGCCTTTTGACTCGCTCTGTTTTTGTTTCTAAGTAGGTTGCCCTAGAAAAAGCTCTCGATGGGCTGCACGCCTTGTGCGGTTGGAGTGGCTCACAGCAGCTTTCGTAACAGGAACTGGCGAGTCTCGCTGCAACACGGAGTGCCAACGATCATCGGAATCTGGCACGGCTGCTACCGAACCAGACCCGCCCGGCCCCCCACCCTCCTAGTCTGGTAGAGTCAACACAGATGGGCTTCTGGGGCTTTGCAGGGTTTCAGGAGGGATCCCCAAGAGTCACATGGAGGGGGAGGTGGCTTCTGCATGTGAAGCAGCCCCCCCCCCCCACAAAGCTGCAGCCCCTCTGTTCACCCGGGTGCATTGCTGTGCCACTTGTGTGAGAGAAAATCCAGCCCCGCTCCAGACTCTCGAAGCAGATGAAAGGCACAAGTCAAAGTTGCTGCCGCCATTGGGAAAGGCAGAGTTTCTCACTTTCGACATTCATGCAGTGTGATTGAACACACCATCCTGGAGCGCCCCAGCGACGGAATCACATCAGCTGTCCGTGGCGCCTTCCTTGCCACCGCTGTCAGAAAGCTAAAACTGAACTTGCGTTTCTCCTCAAGCTTTGGGCGATAGGAGATGTGTGTTTCCTTTTCGGAGGACTCAGGAAGAGCGGGAAGGAGATGCGGAGCGATGGAGAGGGAAGCCGCCCGTATTCCTGATGGAGGTTGACACAAGCAGGCCAAGGAGGGGTCCGATGGGAAGGAGAAGCCCCCCGCTGCTGTGCAGGCACGTGCACCTCGAAAAGGCGCGTCCCACGAGGGGGACCGTGGGGGAGGGACTCGGAAGAGGCGTCAGGGCGGACATCCCTTTCTCCTCAGCACAGAACCCTCATCTTGCTTAGATGCAACATTTGTCGAACTGCTCACATGCTGATTTTTGTTGTTGTTGTTAGTCGCGAAGTCATGTCTGACCCATCGCGACCCCATGGAAAACACTCCTCCAGGCCTTCCTGTCTTCCACCATCCCCCAGAGTCCACTTAAACTCATGCCGACTGCTTCAGTGACTCCATCCAGCCACCTCATCCTCTGCCATCCCCTTCTTCTTTTTCCACCAATCATTCCCAGCATCAGGCTCTTCTCCAGGGAGTCCTTCCTTCTCATCAGGTGGCCAAAGTATTTGAGCTTCATCTTCAATATCCAGCCTTCCAAAGAGCAGTCAGGGTCGATCTCCTCTAGGACTGACCGGTTTGACTGCCTTGTGGTCCAAGGGACTTGCAGGAGTCTCCTTCACCACCACAATTCAAAGGCCTCAATCCTTCGGCGCTCAGCCTTCCCTATGGTCCAGCTTCCACAGCCATACATTGCAACTGGGAAAACCATCGCCTTGACTATACGCACTTTTGTTGGCAGGGTGAGGTCTCTGCTTTTTAGTACGCTGTCTAGATTTGCCATAGCTTTCCTCCCCAGGAGCAAGCGTCTTTTAATTTCTTGACTGCAGTCAGGACACATGCAGTTTAGATTCGCTCGAATCCTGATGACCGTCCCTCTCTTCCTCTTGTCCTGCATCAGGTTGTGACACCATTCAAGTGTTGCAGGCAAGTCCTGGCCAAATTCGTGGAACGCAAGGCTGCCCGTGGATGGCAGTCATGGCAGCTCCAAGCAGCCTCCACCATCAGAGGCAGAACACTGGGGCAAATCCATGGGTGGGTCCTGCTTGTGGGTCCTCAAGTTCTGGGTTTAGGGGAGGCAGGGGTGTGCCCCTCTCTGAAGACACCTCTGTCGGAAGGGCTGTGCAGGTGAGGCTTGATGCAAAGATTTCTGAATGGGTAAGGTAAGATTCCTTGATGATGCTCATCCTCGACACCTGGGCAGCAGAAGGCCAGTGGCCCAGAGGCCACCTGGTCACCCTCCTCTGCATCACAGTGAGGCACACTATATCACTGCCGCATTCCTATTTGCTATTTCTAAATGTGTATATATGAGGTATGTCCAGACAGTAGTGAGAATGAAGGTCCTACTCTCGAGAAGCGCTCTGTGAAGGGAGGAGCCGGCCAGGGGCACTTGGGGTGGGGTGCCAGGTGTGTGTTAGAATACCGATCAGTTGCATTCCAGCCCTGCCAGAGTCGAGACATTCTCTTTTGTGACCTCATATTAGGAAAAATGCAAGAGAGTTTGGAGCAGCGGTACGCAATGAAATTGTGTGGAACTGGAAACTTGCATCAGAAACTTTGGAAATGGTGAGGAAACCCGATGGAGAAGCTGCGCTATCACCCGCACAAGCGCACCGATGGCGCAAGTCGAGACCGGCTCGATCTGGACCCTTCATCGCGACAACGCACCGAGCCACAGCGCTTGGGCCGCCGGAGAGCTTCTGGCCGAGAAACACGTCACGGGGCTTCCCACCCACTCTTCAGTCCCAACGTGGCTCCTTGGAACTCCTTCATCTGCCCAAAGATGAAGCGTGGCTCGAAAGGACACCATTTGGGTTGTGTGCATAACATCCAAAGAGCCACTGCGTCCCACCGGAAGACGCCCAAGGAAGCTACGAAGAACGGAAAAGTGGCTGGGAGGCTGTGCGCACTCACAAGGTGCACCCTTTGAAGGAGACAATGTTCAACTGGAAAAATCTTCAAGAAAAGCATTTTTAAAATATCATTCTCATTGCTTGCTGGACACACCTAATAGATCACCGTGTGCATTTTCATGCAACCTCAGGCCCTTGATTGTCTGGTTTGCTTTTTTTGCTGATTTGGTGCTCCCTTTCCTGGCAAAAAGCAACGGGGATTGGGGCTTCCTGCAGCTCCAGCTTTTGCAGGGCACGGCACCTGCTCAGTAAGGCCTCTGGGTTTGTGATGCTGTGGGCGACTGGGACCCGCACCTGAGTGGCCACAGTCCGTGGCAGGTGGGTGCTATTTGGATGCATGGCCAGAAGCGTGGCTTGTAGATCAAGAGAGGTGTTGCTGCCACTCTGTATGACTCTGATGCGCCCACAGCTGGAGTCTTGTGCTCATTTCTGGGCCCCTCATGACAAGAGGGATATAGCCTGGTTGGAACTGGTGCAGTGAAGGGCCATAAGGAAGGTTGGCGATTTGCAGGGGAAGCCAGATGAGGAGAGACCGAGGGAGCTGGGTCTTTTCAGCCTGGAGAAGAGGAGACTCTGAGGGGAACTGTTGGTGACATCCAGGTACGTGAGGGGGTGTCATACGGAGGTGGGGAGAGACCTGTTCTCCCCTGCAGAGGAAGGCAGCTCAAGGAACCAAGGTTCAATTTGGATGCCAGGAAGTACTTGCTGACAGATTGGACCCCGAGGGCATGGAATGGGCTTCCACAGGAGGTGGTTGAGGCCCCATCGGTGCGGGTGTCCAAGGACAGGCTGGACATGCACATGGTGGAGCCGGCTGGAGCCGGGGGTCAGACTATTTGGCCCGGGAGACCCCTTCTGACTCACTCATTTTCTCTGTTTCTATGTAGGCCCGGGTGGAAGGCGCCCAAGAGTTCATTATGTCCTTTGGCTTCGTGGACTAGTTTCCGCTTGCAGCAGGGACTCAGACCCTCTCTGGTGAGTTCGCTGGCCCATAAAAGATGCTGAAACATTTTCCATCAGGTTTCATATGAAGATTGAATGCACTGTGAAGTGGCTGAGGCAGCTTGGCCGGCACCCGCTGGGAAGGCTCACGGTTTCCCTCGCATGCGCAGCACTGGCCCTCTGCCGGCTCCATCCGCTGCAGCATC
The DNA here is from genome assembly GCF_004798865.1 of Varanus komodoensis. Taxonomy (NCBI): domain Eukaryota; kingdom Metazoa; phylum Chordata; class Lepidosauria; order Squamata; family Varanidae; genus Varanus; species Varanus komodoensis. The sequence goes on from NW_025335761.1 coordinate 65,939,098, forward strand.
GGGGCATCCCTCAAAGCCCCCGAAGGCCTCGGCGGTGCAAAGGCCGCTCCCCCGGCAAATGGTCCGTGTGCATCTCCATGTGGACGGTGGTCCGCAGCCCGGAGATGGAGGACGTGGGAGGCGGGCACAAGGAACTGCAGGACGTGCCAAAGAGATGCTTCCAAGCAGCAGACGAACGGGGCTGAAGGACCGAGAGGGGAGGGGCAAGGAGAGGACGCATTTGGATAAGTTCATGCGGCTCTCAGACGCACATTTAGACGTAGCTGTTAGGTGCTGTTAGGTCTTCTCTGACTCGTGACAGCCCTGTGAACGAAAGCCATCCAGAACGTCCTCTCCGGCTCGTTCCGATTCAGGTTTGAGGGTTCCCCTGTAGAGGCCATCCATTTCGTACCTGGCCTTTCTTTTCTTCTCTTTGAATCACAGCAAAATTAAACAGAAATGCAATAGCCCTTCCTTCTTCAGGCTGTTCCTCTGGACCGGCGAGCCCTCAAAAGGAGGGAGGTCCATCACCAAACAGCACGCAGGGACCGGCCCGAACGGCGGCTGTGAAGCACCTGGTTGGCCAGAGGGGAGAGGCGGGCAGGCTGCCCACCTGGCGCCCTGTGTGCCAGGCTGGGACCATCCGCCTGCCGGGCAGCCAGTTCCACAGAAACCTCAGCAATGGCCCCACGGACTGGGGGTGGGGGGCTGCCGAGCTTCCCTCGTGTGGACTCCTTGGTCCTGTGCCTCAGGGAAGTGTCCCGATGGGTGCAGTGCTCGAGATGCTGACGAAGGGGTGGGCAGAGCAGGGAGGAGGAAGAGGAGCACGGAAGCCGCCACGGGTGCCTCGGAAGAGGAGACAGGAGGGGTGGGCAGGCAGCCACCTTTCGGAAGGAGATCGCCTGATATGTGGAGGTTGCCACCCCTGCATCCTTGCCTTGCGTGGCATTGAGGCCCCAAGGGAAAGGGATTTCTCCTGCCGCCTGATTCCAGCCCAGGCTGCCTCCTGGCAGGGGAACTGGCTGCTCGCTTTCAGAAGTGGGACCCGAGGGCTTCCCCAGACAGCTGCCAGGGCTGCTGTTTTGGCTGATCTGTAAGGGCTGGTCAGGCTGCCAGGTTAAGGGCAGGCTGGACAGGCACATGGTGGGCGTGTCGTGAGCGGAGCCGGCTGGAGGCAGGGTCAGACCAGGTGGCCCAGGAGGCCCCTTCGGACCCGCTCTGCTTCTCTGCGTCCTTTTATAGAAACCTTGCTCTTGGGACCTGTAATACGCTGCCAGCGCTGCACTTTCTCGAATAGAAGGGAGGCAAGCCCCGGCCCGTCATGCCTGGGGCAGAAACTCTGAACGGCACCCTGAGGCGAAGCTCCTGCACGTGCCCCCTGGGAACCAAGGGGGGGTGCTCCCTGGGACTCCTCCTCAGCAAGCGCACAGGGAGCAGCCCCTGCGGAGCGCCCCCTCCCACACCGCAGCCCCTTCCTCGGCCGCTTCCCGGGGGCTGCACCTGAGATCGCAGATTGGGAGCGTCTCTGCTCTGCGCTCGGAGAAGAATTGGTGCTGAGGCAAGGAAGAGCGGCCACGGCTCAGGGGCACCGGCCAGCAGGTCTGGGGTCCACCGTGTGTCCAGGCGTCTCGCCGCTCCGGTTCCGTGGGAGCGGTTTACCACACGGAAGCCTTTGCTGCCAGCTCTGCCACATGTGACCGGGGGCACCGCAGACGTGGGCAAAGCCACTGCCCTGAAGAGCAGCTCCTGAGCCGGCAGAGGGGCTCTCAGTGGAGCAGAAGAGCCTCAGCATGGAAGCAGCCCCGTCCTGTGAGGCCGCCTCCAGGAGGGAGAAGAGTCACCGCTTCGGTTATTCTTGCTTTTATTTTATTTATTTATTTATTCATTAAAACATTTTTATGCCGCCCCATTCGCCGAAGCCTCGGGGTGGCTTACAACAATCAATTAGAACCACACAAATAAAAATTAAAATATATACATTAGAATAATAATAATAATTTAAAACACACACACACACACACACACACACACACACACACTATAAAATAAGCCGCCCTGGCCAGATAAAATTCAATGGTTTTAACATTTAAAATGCTGCTTAAATAAAAAGGTCTTCGCCTGGCGCTGAAAAACAAATAACGACGGCGCCAGGCGGACCTCTCTGGGGAGCGCATTCCATAACTTAGGCGCCACCTAAGTTTATGATTAGCATTGCATCAATGCTGCTCTGCCCTTTTTCTGGCTGCTCCAGAGAAATTGCAGAGGTTGAAGCTTACCTCTTAAACCTGACACTCGTAGAAAGAAACCCTGGATGGAGTACCAAAGGACGGAGCAGAGGCTCCATCAGCGCTGGCATGTCAGGTGCTCAAGGGAGCCTGGGTTATATTGCCTCTGTCACCAGCTCTGAAGTGCTGGCTAGGCCTTGCACCCCTGCCTCGCCCACCTCGTAGGGCTGTTGTGAAAGCAGGAAGGCAGCAAACCCTTGCAGGCGGACTGGAGCTCTTCCTAAGAAGCCTGGGATATGCATGGAAAAGACGACCTTGCAGCACCAAGATGCAACTCAGGACCTCCCTTCCAACCCGGACAGGGTGAAAGATTGGCAGTTTGGATTAAAATCCAGATTAAAAACCACCTTCTTGAATTGCGGCATAATAGCTTGGAATGTGGGTGCATTTCCTGCCCGCCCCCAGACCCGGCCTGATCTGCCCCCTTCTACCTCCTCCTCTGTTGTGCAGTTTGTTTGTTTGTTTATATTGCCATTTATATCCTGCCTTTTTCCGACAAAGGGCTCAAGGCAGCTTACATCTCCTCCTCCATCTCATCCCTACAACAACAACCCTGCAAGGTAGGTTGGACTGAGAGTCAGTACTGGCCCAGAGTCACCCAGTTGGCTCCATGGCTGAGTGGGGACTCGAACCCGGATCATCTGAGTCCCAGTCCCATGCTCTTAACCACTGCACCACACTGGCTCTCTGATTGTAAGCTGCCCGGGGCAGGGACCTGGCTTCTGGGGATTGCTCTGTGAAGCACCATGCATATCGGGACTGTGGCGGGAATAATAAATTATAACGTTTGAACATCCCGTCCTCAAGAGCTGGTTCAGGCACGGTCAGGCTCACCACATCTGTGGCATGCCGTTAGTCCAAGACCGTCCCTCTGACCGGCAGGGTCTGCAGTCAAGCGCTTTGCAGCGGCTGCTCTGGGCGGGCAAAGACGCTCGCAGATGCTTTCCCTGCCCTGGTTCCATCCTGACCCCGGAAAACCGGGTGAGTCTAGCGGGACGGCTGGAGACAGGCAAGTGGGATGCATTCTCATTAAGCTAAAAGCCTAGGAAGCAAATTCAGAAAGAGGGTTAAACAGGATTAGAGGCCGTCTTCCCCTGGATAAGTCCCTGCGAGACAACGGAGTGGTTGTTCAAAGGGGGAGAGGCTGGGGGGGGGGTGCTGGTCGGCACTGGGAGCCGCTGGGACGGTCCCCGGGCCCGCCTCGAGGAAGGGGGACGTTGCGGCCTCTCCCCCAACTCACTGTCTGACCGTGACACGCTGCCCTTGCCCAGAGAGCGGCTCGGGACCGGGGGCAAAGGGCCGCTCATTTCACCAACTCCGGAGTGCTCACGTTGCCTCACAAGCACACCCAGACCACACACAATGAATGGCAATTAAAACGGAGTAAAACTGACGGTTCTTTCTCTGTCCGTTGCTCCCCAATATGTCCATTGTCCAATATGTGGAGTTGATCGGCGTGCGTCCATTTCTACTTATTTAAGGCATTTCTATACCCTTCGATTAGCTCAACACTCTCGGAATAGTGTACAGAATATTTTAAAGTTTTCCAAATCACATTTTAAAAACAGATTTAAAACAAACACATCTACCACAAAACTCCCCAATAACAATAAAATTCAACAACATTGTGACAAACAGCAAACAAAGCAATAGAGTATAATTCATAATAACAACTACCTGCATGTACCAAGCAATTAAAAGATAATATAAAACCAGATACTTAACTATTAAATTGACTGAAAAATAGCAATGGTTTAGCCTGCTGCTGAAACATGTATAACATCAGAGCCTGGTGCACCTCCGTGGGGAGCTGATTCCACCGATGGGGGGCTCCAGCCGAGGAGGCCCTGCCCCTCATAGCCTCCCTCTCTGCTTCCTTCAGGGGTGGCTCATGGGGAAGGACCCCCGCACGTGATCTGAGGGTCTGTTTTGCTTCGCTTTGGTGAACCGTAGCGCAGAATCCTGTGCCGTGTGGATATGGAGGCACCGCATGCCGTCTCGGAAAGAACTGATCTGGGAGAGGCTTCTCAAAAGGAGAAGGAAGGAAGCCAAATTATCTCCCATGCCTATGCCAAACCGGGGTGCCATGATGGAGAAGGTCGGGCACCTGGCGAGAACCTCTGGAGATGGCCGCTACTGACCGGTTGTCCCCATCCCTGGACCCACTGACCTGTGCTGGAGCGGTCCCCCAAGGGACGCCTAAGCATGCGGCCTCACGTGGGGTTGCCTCTAAGTTCGTGAAAGTGGTCCCTCCATTCCATGCAAGGCAGTAAACGAGCGGAACGAAGGTCTGATGCAAACAGCTGCAAGATGCTTCCCCTTGAGTTAAATACGCAAGACAACCGACCGAGCGAGGCGCTTCCTTCACCTGTTCCAATGGACGGGGGGAGCCCGCTCGATGGCATCTCTCCAAAGGACGCACACACAAGCAGCTCCTTCTACCCCTCAACCCATCCGCCACAGCCCTCCCCTTCTCCCTCGATGGATAAGCTACTAGGAGGCTGCAGCCTTTCCGCCCACCCGCTTCAGCTCTCCCATCGCTTCCCACCACATTCATCTGCATGCATCACATGTGCATTATAATCGGCCCGTTGTCTAGTCAGGATGTGAGTCAGGATCCAGCAACCTGTTACGCCTGCGTGCTTAGAACTGCAAGTTCATGCGTTCGCCCCTCGCTGACTTCACCTTGCCCTACGACCCCCCACCTCATGAAACTCCCGGGAGGGTGAGATCGGAAGTACCAGGCTTGCTCCCGGGCCAAGGATCCTCCTCTCCCCTCCGCCTTCCTCCCGGCTTCCGGCTTCGTGGCTCGGTCGTTTGCCTCGCAGCCACTGAGCTGCTTCCTTCAAAGCGGTGCAGCTCCGTCGGGGGCGGGCCAGACACCGCTCCTGCCGCTGGGGCCGGTTGCCCGTTGAAGGAGGGTGTCCAGCAGCCCTCCGACGGTGCCTCTGAAAGACTTTTCATCTTTCTAGTCCCCAGCGCAGAGGGATGGGAAGCCAAGTTCTGGGCCGGCCCGTCAGAGGCTGCGGAGAGCCGGGGGTGGGCACTGTGCCCCCGGTGGTCTTCCAGAGGAGCCTGCCTGAACCTTGCTTGGGGCAGGATGCTGGGCCAAAGGGGCCCTTCACCCAGTCAGCAAGGGCAAGAGTGGCGACCTGGCACCCCTCAGGTGGCTCGGGCTGCAGCTCCCAAGGGCCCCAGCCAGCTTGGCTAAGTGTCGGGGATTGTGGGAGCTGTAGTTCAAACTATCTGGAGGACTATGGATTTCCTGGAGACATACAGGTACATGAGGGGGTGTCAGATGGAGGTGGGCAGAGACCTGTTCTCCCCTGCAGAGGAAGGCAGGACATGTTCCAACAGAGCCAAGCTCAGGGAACCAGAAAGTACTTCCTGACAGTCAGGACCCCGAGGGTGTGGAATGGGCTTCCATGGAGGTGGTTGAGGCCCCGTGGGTGCAGGTGTCCAAGGACAGGCTGGACAGGCACACGGTGGGCATGTTGTGAGCGGAGCCGGCTGGTGCCAGGGGTCAGACTAGATGGCCTGGGAGACCCCTTCTGACTCGCTCTGTTTCTCTGTTTCTATGTTTGTTCCCCCAGAAGTCAGGCTTCAATCTTATACTCTTGTCATGGGTTTGGCCGCTGTGACCTGCACCCCAGGCCATTCCCCGGCCATTCCTGGGGCCATTCCTGGGGTGCAGCTTAAAAGCACAAAACGGCTCTCCCGCATCCCTCCTTTTGCATGGAGTACCCCCTAGAACATGCTCCCCAGCACCTGCCTCATGGAAAGCTGTTTCCACTCCAAGTTGCTATGGCTACCGCAGCCCCTTTGCAGTCTTTCTTGAGCACTGGCGCCTTTCTTCTGCGATTGAAGCCGGCAGCCTGGGTCTGGTCTGGAAAGAGACTGGGGAGGCAGTGAGGTGTGTTACTGCAGGAGCTCTCGGTGAGTGAGGCTGTGGGACCCCAGTGCCCGGCTTGGGGATTGTGGTCGCCTCCCAGCTGCAAGCCAGATACAGCCCCGAGTGCCCATTTCTGTGCTTCCGCTCTGGATTCCAGGGTCCAACTAGAAGGTCTATCCAACGACAGGCAAACTGGTCCAAAGGAAAGGAAAGGCCAGCTCTGAACTGGCGAGGGGGAGTTCAGATCCTCCTCCAGGCTCAGGGTCAGCAATGGGAGGACTTCCCCTCACCCAGATGGCCCGTTTTGAGCCAGCCACAAGGAGGAAAGGTAGCACGGAGGAACACCTGTGGGCATGGGCTCCTGCAGGACATACCTGGCTGGGCGCATTGACCAGGTGAGCTGGTCACGCCCCCTGTATTGCTGAGCCATCCCCAAACATTCTGCAGGGGACAGGGTAGAAAGCTTTTTAACAAATATGCAAGTGGAACTGAGTTACGCAGGCAGGGACCGAGCGAAGGCCTCTAGGCCCAGCCTCCCAGGTAGGAGCGGGGACCACGAGAATTCAGATGAACCAATCAGCTTCCTCGGCAGGAATGTCAAACCGACGAACCTCTGCCATCGCTCCCTGGTCAGCAAGGGTATGAAAGGGGACTGCCCCACACGTTCTGGGTCGATCGCCCTTTTGCTTGCAATCAGACTATTCCCGAGAATAAAATTCGGATTCCTCCCCTCTCGTTCCTGTTGTGCTTGACTGGGCTTGTGTGCCAGGGCCAGACCCCTTGGTGTCCCGCAGAGAGAAAGGTGGACATCCAGAATGAAGCAGAGGGATTTAAGTGGGGGAAATGCCTGTTTCTGTTTCTTCTTCCTCTTCCTCTTCGTGCCAGAACTGGGCAGGAAAGCCCTTCAAGGAGAGGATTGTCCTTTGTAAAACACACGGCCACCCTGCCCGGGAGCCGAGGTGCGTCGTGCCCAGCATCAAGCAAGACGCTGGAGTCATGAAGCATTGTGGCCATGCGCCCCCTCCCTGGCAGTCAAGCCACAGCGGAAACTGGCTCGCTTCCTAGCCTCTTGCCCCGCTTCCGCGAGGCCTGAATCCGATGCCGGAGGCGGCCGCCTCATTCAGCTGAGCGGCTGGCCCGGCCCTGCCCAAGCCACGTCTTCCCCGTGTGCTGCAGCCTGTTCTGGAAAAGACTCTTCCTTGGAAAGAGGGCAAGTTGCGAGGTTTGGGATGCACGGCGGTGGGCGAAGGGCAGCCTCCGGCCGGGCAGACCACCGAGCCCGGCAGCGTGCCTTGCCGGAAGGGGAGCAAGAAGCGTGCGAGCCAGCCGCGGCCTTTGGCAGCTGAGCCGGGCTTCCCTCTGAATCGGACCGAGAAGCGGGCAGGACTGTCCGTACCTGGCCTGAGGCGCTTTGCTCGGACGGTGCGCAAGAGGGGAAAGAGCTGCTTGCATGCAGACGCATGCCCACGCAGCATTTCCATGCACCGGCCCCTCTGCCACGCAAGGGGCACTCGGGGGTGAAGCACATGCCAGGAACAGAGGGGGCTCCTTCCAGGTTTAATCCTGGCATCCGCAGCAGGTGCCAGGGTAAAGCTCCTCTCTCAGGTAGGGATGGCTGAATCTGTCCATTCTGGTTCCATCCTTCCTTCCTTCCTTCCCTCCCTCCTCCCCTCCTCCCCTCTTTCCTTCCTTCTGTCCTTCCTTCCCTCCCTCCCTCTCTTCTTTCTTTGTCGCATTTCTCTGCCACCCCACAGCCAAAGACTCAGTGGGTGGTTCACAGTATGCAATATAAACATATTTAAAATACAGATAAAAATAAATAACGATAGGAAACAGAAGCATGAAACACAGTGAAATTAAAATGCATTATAAAAACAACCATATAAAAAGGACACAGGAGAAAAATGAACACAATATGACCAGTAACCACAGGTTATCTTTCCGGTTCTCATTTTTCCGGTTTTGCATCTGGTCCATTCTAAACTTGGAGAATTTTTCCAAGCTTAAGTTTGCTCCGAATGGGGAGATGTCTCAACTCCCCCAGTGGATTGCACTTCAAAGTATATTTCTGCTATGCCGTTTCTGGCCTTCTCTTTCTTTTCCTCGGGACGGGAGACAAGCCCTGTTGCTGTCGGAGAGGGGGACAGAAACCCGTGCCAAGAAGGTTGATAATTAAAGTGTATCTGTTCTCTTGGCACACTCTGTGTGTCACTCTGAATTGCAGCCGGTAACCCTTTGGAGACACCAAAGATTTTTCAGGCATGTGGGGCAGCTTTTATAGGAAAAATAACGAGGCCTGATCGAACTCTTCTGATGTGGAAGCGGCTCCTTGCATTGCTGCCTTTCATGCGCCTCTTCCTGGCCTTCCATCTCGCCTTCCACATGGATCGCGCATGGGTTTGGATCGAGCCGACTCTCCCTGCAGCTCAGCAGATGTGTTGAGTTGGAAGGCTGCCACGTGGGAAGCCAAATCCCCCTGCCAGCCCCCCGAAGCAGGTCAGGAAGCCCCACTGGCCATCCAGGGCAGCAACCAAGCCCGGTGCGACTCCAGAACACCCATCTTTGCCCCACTGCACAGAATCCTGTGAACAAAGAGATCAGCCTGGGAAAGGGTGCTGGCGTGCAGCCGGGGGTCGGTTCGCCATGAATCTGTCCAGCCCCCTTTTCAAGCCACCCAAACCGGTGCCCCATCACCCCTTCCCATGGCAGTGAATTCCCAAAGTTTGCTATATGTTGTGTGAAGAAGTACTTCCTTTTATCTATTCTAAACCTCTCACCAATACTTTTAGATGATTTTTCACCCAAGATTCTATAAATAGGACCAGTGAAATCTCAGCCCATGTATGGATCTCCTCTATACTGCCCAGCAGCCTAAGTTCCATGAGAGGCAGCTGAGGCCCCACCGGTGCGGGTGTCCAAGGACAGGCTGGACACGCACATGGTGGGCATGTCGTGAGCGGAGCCGGCTGCTGCTGGAGGTCAGACTAGATGGCCCGGGAGACCCCTTCTGACACACAGTGTCTATGTTTCTGAGCAGTTCACAACAATTAAAATTATAAAAGACAAAATTATGAAACAGAATATAAAAACATTAATGTTTGAAAGTACACTAGAAAACTAAAAATAGCAACCAGATAGAACTTAGCCATAGTGCAAAGACATGAAATGAAATGCCAGATTTAAAAGAGAAACTAAAAATTAAAATGCATGGGAAAATAACATGGCCTCCACCATATGCCAAGAAGAGTAGAAACATAGAAACAGAGCGAGTCAGAAGGGGTCTCCCGGGCCATCTAGTCTGACCCCCCGGCTCAAGCTGACTCCTCTCACGACATGCCCACCATGTGGATGTCCAGCCTGTCCTTGAACACCCGCACCGATGGGGCCTCAACCACCTCCCGTGGAAGCCCATTCCACACCCTCGGGGTCCTGACTGTCAAGAAGTGCTTCCTGGCATCCAAGCTGAACCTTGGTTCCCTGAGCTTTGCTCCATTGGAGCGCGTCCTGCCTTCCTCTGCAGGGGAGAACAGGTCTCTGCCCACCTCCGTGTGACACCCCCTCACATACCTGCATGTCGCCAACAGATCCCCTCAGAGTCGCCTCTTCTCCAGGCCGAAGAGACCCAGTTCCCTCAGTCTCGCCTCATACGGCATCCCCTGCAAACCGGCCACCAACCTTGTGGCCCTGCGCTGCACCGGCTCCAACCTGGCTGTATCCTTCCTGTAATGAGGGGCCCAAAACTGAACACAAGACTCCAGTTGCGGGCGCACCAGAGTCATGTAGAGTGGTAGTAACACCTCTCTCAATCTAGAAGCCACACTTCTGGCTATGCAGCCAGGGGTGGCGTCTGCCCTCTTGGCCACCGCATCACACGGCTGGCTCATGTTCAGCCTGCAGTCAACCAGCACCCCGAGGTCCCTTTTGCAAGTGCTGCTCTCCAGCCACTTGTCGCCTAACCTGTACTTGTGACAGCTATTCCTATGCCCCAAGTGCAAGACCTTGCACTCATCCACATTGAACGCCATCCTGTTGTCTCCTGCCCACTTCCATAGTCTGTCCAGATCCTTTTGGATCTGGAGTACCTGCTCCTCAGTTGTGGCCACTGCTCCAGTTTTAGTGTCTGCGAATTTGATCAGCAGACTGTTCACCCCTTCTTCCATGTCATTGCAGAAGGTACCTGACTTTTATTTTCCTGAGCTCCAGGATCACTGCAGATGGGGACTGCAGCCAAGAAATTAAAAGACGCTTGCTCCTGTGGAGGAAAGCTATGGCAAATCTAGACAGCATACTGAAAAGCAGAGACATCACCCTGCCAACAAAAGTGCGTATAGTCAAGGCGATGGTTTTCCCAGTTGCAATGTATGGCTGTGAAATTTGGACCATAACGAAGGCCGAGCGCCGAAGGATTGAGGCCTCTGAACTGTGGTGCTGGAGGAGATCCTGCGAGTCCGTTGGACCGCAAGGCAATCAAACCGGTCAGTCCTAAAGGAGATCAACCCTGACTGCTCTTTAGAAGGCCAGATACTGAAGATGAAACTCAAATACTTTGGCCACCTAATGAGAAGGAAGGACTCCCTGGAGAAGAGCCTGATGCGGGGAATGATTGACTGCAAAAGGAGAAGGGGGCGGCAGAGGATGAGGGGGCTGGATGGGGTCACTGAAGCAGTCGGCGTGAGCTTAAGTGGACTCCGGGGGATGGTGGAGGACAGGAAGGCCTGGAGGAATGTTGTCCATGGGGTCGCGATGGGTCAGACACGACTTCGCGACTAACAACAACAACCACAACACCTGTCTGCCAGGTGAGCCTCTCTGGAAAGTCTCATCCACAGTGAGAAATTCTTTGCCCGCCCCCCCCCCCCTTGCTTTTCAGAGAAGGGCTGCTGGGTTTAGATGCATTTGCAGGAGGAGACAAACTTTGGTGGCCCTGGCGATGGGCCACGTAGGGCTCTGAATGTGGCCACCAGTGCCCTGAGCTGGAAGCCAGGGCACATGGACAGCTGCTGGCACCATATGGTCCCTCTGCCCCGTCACACTGAGCTATCTTGCTGAGCCACTGTGGACCAGCTGAAGCTTCTGGACCGAACACACTTGAGAGCCCACTATCAGGCCTATGCTGTGGCAGTGAAGGCGGCGAAAAAGAAGTTTTTTTCCGCTTCCATTGCCTCCTCACAGTGCCATCCGGCAGAGCTTTTTTGAGTGGTACAAGGCCTGGTTCGCCCAGGTCCTAAGGAAGATCTGATGCCACCCTCAAAGGCCCGCTGTGGCGACTTTGCCAGTCATTTCAGGGAGAAAATCGCTCAGATTCGTCACGAGCTGGACTCCACTAATGAATCAGAGGTCTCTGAGGAGTCGCCAATGATACCGTCTGGTCCAAAATTATTGGAGGAATTTCAATTATTGTGGCCCGATGATGTGGACAAGGTGCTTGGACGAGTACATCCCACCACTTGCCTATTGGATCCTTGCCCCTCTTGGTTAATAAATAACTCCAAGCACGGGATTGGGACCTGGATCTTGGAA
>NW_025335761.1:65950873-66007997 GCF_004798865.1 Varanus komodoensis
GCCGGAGGTCAGACTAGATGGCCCGGGAGACCCCTTCTGACTCACTCTGTTTCTATGTTTCTATGTATTTTACCCACCTTAAGCACATATGGGTTTAATTCTGCCACTGTGTCTGCATTTTCTTTTTTCATGTGCATTTGGTGCACACTTGGTGTTTACAGGGGTCTTTTCTAGTTCCTTCCCGGGGCGCATACAGTTTTGCATCCGTTCAAAAACTGGATAGCCGTAGCACTGACTTTGGGAAATGGGAGCTGCTGGGATTATCGCCCTTCCTTGGTTTGGCTTGTGTGCATTTGGAAAATTGCATCACAGATTCTGAAGGGGCAAATTTCTGACTCATCCTTTCCTAGGACACCTGAGGGGAAAGGGCAGCTTCCTACACATCCTGGACCTCAGGAGAAGACACTGGGTACACGCCCACCCTTGATGCAAACAGAAATAACTTGGGGTGTTGCAAAATGGGTGGATTTGCAGTGCAGAACTGATTTTTTGCTACACGTAATCATTCCCGAAAGAGCCCGAGACAAGAATCAAGCCGTCGCCCCTTGTTATTCTTCGTGGCAGGTGATGTATTCAGTTTCCTGAGACCGGAGGATCTTTAGGGAAATCTCTTGTGCTTGAAATCCCGCCTCTCCGTTTGGGATGGGAAGGCCCCTGGGCAGTGTTTTCACCAGCGCACAGTCTTTCTGCTGCACGGCCTCCCCTAACTCACTTAGCCTCAAGTACGCAAATAGATGGTCGTGGAGAGTCTTTGAATGGAGGAGTTGTCAAGATAATTGCCTTTGTTTTCTCAGTATTCCAACGGCTTCCCTCCAGTTGGGTTGCTGCCTAATAGCAAACTTCTCCTCCTGCGGAGCCTTTTGCCTTGTTTCCAGACCCAAAGGGAGAGCTGTTGGATTTCCACTTCTCTCTCTCCCTCTCCCTCTCCCTCTCCCTCTCTCTCTCTCTCACGCACAGACACACGCACACACACACACGCACGCACACTCCCTGCCTCTTCTCTCAGCCCACTGGGAATCCTGCCAATGAACCATAATATGTGTTTGCGCATCACCTTTGCTTTTGAAACACTCATCCATCAGAAGGACCGAAGAGGAGTTAACAAGAAGAGGACCGACAGCTGCAGAGTGACCCACACGCTTCTTCCCACACAATGGAGCCCCCTCACCTTCCATCCGGTGGCCGTCGTTTCTGTCCTCCCATGACTCCCCCCTCCCCCCACAAAAGGCCTTTGGCCTGGTCCAACCCGTCCTGTCTCCCGGCCACAGCCCGTGTCCCTGTGACGCCAGGGACCAGAGGCCGTTTCTGAAGAGAGCGTGCGGCGCTGCCGGGGCTGCGGCTGGGCTGGGGGGGTGGTGGCCGCAGGGAGAGCCTGCCGCTGCCTGCTGGCCACGTGTGAGGCTGCGCTGGGGCTGGGGGGACGCTCACTGCTCCACTCAGGCCTTGGCTCGGAGGCAGAGCACCAGCTGCGCGCGCAGAAGGTCTCCAGGCTCCGTCCCCTCTGGCGTCTCTGCTCCACGGGGTCCTAAAGAACAAGTGCTGGAAAGGCCACTCTGGATTCCCCTGCCAGCCCTCGATGCCTCTTGACTGCACTGGAACCGATAGATGGATAACACCTCCTTTCTCTCCCGGGAAAGAGAACGGCGGGCTCCGCTGCTCAATTTCGGATCTGGTTCCAGCCCTTGGCTCTCACTCAGTTCACGACTGGCCCCGGTCCCTGACTAGTCTTTGCTGTGGACTAATGATGGTCCCCCATCGAAAAAGTCTCGCCCCCTGGGTCCTGAAGGGTCACTCCTGCTGGGCAAAAAGATTGGTGCACTCAGCCCAGCATCTCAGTGGCGGCTGCCACAACCCACCTGCCACAGCGTCACCCGCATGGGGAAGCGGAGCTGCGCCAGAGCGATGCCCCCGACGCCTGCTCAGCAAACTTGCTCCAAAGCCACAGCAAGGTTGAGCGTGTGGGCAGCTGCATTGGCCTGCAATGCGGAGAGGGCAAGGTCTTGCGCTTGGGGCACAGGAATGGGTGTCACAAGCACAGGTTAGGGGACCAGTGGCTGGAGAGCAGCGCTTGTGAGAGGGACCTCGGGGTGCTGGTCGACTGCAGGCTGAACGTGAGCCAGCCGTGTGACGCGGTGTTCAAGAGGGCGAACGCCACCCTTGGACACATAGCCAGAAGCATGGCTTCTAGATCGAGAGAGGTATTGCTACCACTCTACACGACTCTGGTGCACCCACAACTGGAGTATTGTGCTCAGTTTTGGGCCCCTTGTTACAGGGAGGATGTAGCCAGGTTGGAGTCAGTGCAGCGAAGGGCCACAAGGTTGGTGGCCGGTTTGCAGGGGATGAGGAATGAGGCGAGACTGAGGGAACTGGGCCTCTTCAGCCTGGAGAAGAGGAGACTCCGGGGGGATCTGTTGGCGACATGCAGGTATGTGAGGGGATGTTACACGGAGTTGGGCAGAGATCTGTTCTCCCCTGCAGAGGAAGGCAGGACGCGCTCCAACGGAGCCAAGCTCAGGGAACCCAGGTTCAATTTGGATGCCAGGAAGCACTTCCTGACAGTCGGGACCCCGAGGATGTGGAATGGGCTTCCACGGGGGGTCGTTGAGGCCCCATCGGTGCGGGTGTTCAAGGATAGTCTGGATGTCCACATGGTGGGCATGTCGTGAGTGGAGCCAGGGGTCAGACTAGATGGCCTGGGAAGCACTTTTTGACTCGCTCTGTTTCTATGTTTCTACAAAAAGGCCCTGAGTAATTGTGCAGGTCATTCTCTCTCCCACACCTCTGTCGGCATAAGTTGTCCACCCAGGTTCCCAAAATACGACTGGCCAACGTGTGTGTGAGAGAGCATTATGAAATATTTCTCAACATTATTTAGCCTTCATAAGTCTTTGGGAATAACATGCGCTTAAACCCCCTTTCAATGTTAGAAAAGATGGAAAAAATATGGCCTTTGGTGAGGAGCGTTCAAGGCTAAATTCTATAATGGAGAAGGAGAAGAAAGCAGAATTGTTTATGGAAAGGATGTGAGCAGCATCTTTAATTGGCCTTAATATTTTATTTAGCCGTTCTGGGACATGGTTGCCCCGTGCTCACCTTGGAGTGGCGTGAGTAAACTTGAAGTCCGCCCCGAGGAGCACAGGGCACTTCTTGCTGAGGTGGGGCTTTGATCTATTCATTGTTAAAGTTTCTCGGATCTGCTGAATAACATTTGCTAACGAGTGGCCACCTGAGGAGAAGAGGACGCTGTCCGACCTGCAGCGCCATGCTGGGGGGGAGCCCACTGTCCCAGAGGAAAGACAGCACATGGCAGGGCACCAGCAAATGTCGTTCCTCTGCGCATGGCCACCTGCTCCTAGCATCAGTGCATTCGTGCAAGCATTGCATGGATCCACACATGGGCGGGACAAAGCGAGCATCATGGTAGAGCAAATTCTGTCCTGGGCAGTTGGACTCAGCTGGCCCAAACCTGCTCTCATGGGTCGCTGGTGCTGGGAGCCAAGATCCCCCCTTTGAGCACTCAAAGGCCACAGATGTGCTCCTTGCACAACGCCCAAAGCACCAATCACCCAGGAGGGCTCTCCCAGCATGCTCGGGGTGGCTTGTTGAACCCAACTGGCATTTTCCTCCCGGGACTCTCCTTAGGAACGTGGCTGGCCCTCCCCTTGGGGAGGGGGGCCCTCCGGATCACGTGCCAATCACACCATTGGGCTGTCTTCTTCTGCTGTGACACGGCGTCAAGAGCTGGGAGGCCCTGGACTTCGTCTGAGAAACTCCCATATCCTGGTCCCCTCCCACCAGCGGTACATCCTGAACATTCCCACAGGCTGCCTGCACATCTGAGGAGCCCGGCCTCGAGCTAAACGCCTCCACTTCTTCCATCTCTGCCTCTTGCCCTGGCCAATCTCCTGTTCTGTTTCTTTGAATCCTTCTGAAGTCCAGGCCGCAGCCCTTGAGAGCAAATGCCCAAAGCCTTCTCTCTCCCAACAGCTGGAATCTTCCACTCGCTGTGGAGGCTCTTTCCCAAATCTCTCCAAGTTCCAGAGTGGGAAAGTCAGTGACTGGAAAGGCAGCCTTTTCGTGTGCACTGTCCATGTGAGGCTCCATGGAGCACCCTCTTCATGGAAGAAGATCCTGAGTTCCGGGTGCAGCGGTCCCCCTCCTGTCCAGCGTGAAGGCCTCTTCGTTCGCTCCGGCCTTCTGGCACGTCCTCTCTGCCGGTTCTGAGCTGTCTATTCTTCTCCGCTTCTCTTCTTGAAGTCCTGTCAGTGCATCGATAAGGACAGTGCCGGCCATCGATGTGCGCGCTTTCACACGCTGTCCACTTGTGGGAGTGAATCCCATAGTTTAAGGACACGGTGGAACTACGGGATTCATGCGATGGCCACGAATAGCGTTGGCCTCAGAAGGCGATTTGAGAATGCAGGGGGGAGACTCTGCCCATGGCTGATGGCCGAATGCTACCTCCCGCATCAGAAGAAGTGTGACTATGCACACCACTCGCTGGAGATGGGGGTTTTTTGGGAGGGGGTGCTTGCACACTCAGGCCCTTCCTGTCAGTTTCCTGTTGGCCACTGGCTGGCCGCTGTGTGGCCTAGATGGACCTTCAGCTGAGGACTGCTCAGCTCTTCTCGTGTGCTTATGCCTTTGGCTCCCAGAATCCATCGCCATTGTCTATGCTGGCAAGGGCTGGTGGGAATTGCAGTCTGACAACATCTGAAGGGCCACAGGTGTTCCTCCCCTCCGTTTCGTCCTGGTGTGGCACTCACGATTCTATTGTCCGGTTGCTGATTTGGGTATGTTTGCGTGGAGCAGTTCAGGGGTGCTGCCTTTTGGGTGGTCATTTAAAGTGGTATTTTATGGCATTGACTATGAGCACTGACTACAGCATTAGAAGCCACTCTGGGGATTTTTAATCAAGGGTGCCACATAAATTAATTAATGCACACATTTAAAAATCTAGAATTGCATGAGCAATTGCAGAAGTTCACGGCACACAATCTATTGTCAAGAGCCGCTTATTCACAAGAAACTGCTTGTCACATAAAATATGAATAGTCTGTTTTGAATTATGAAGACGGAAATGTACTAGAACATTGGAAGAGTACAAGCCGGGTGTTTTTGTGACATTGTCCTCCCTTACTCTGCTGGTGAATGATGTCTCTGATATAATTTCTACTCTGCTGAATCCAAATTATCTCCATCCAGGGAATAGCCTGGATTGGATCCATCAGCTCTTTCTTTCTCTCTCTGTGGAAGTGCAGGTGCTGGGCAAGCAGAGACAGCATAGCAACCAGCTCCTGCGGAACAGAAGGGTCACGGGCCGAGGAACTGCCCTCCGGATCCAGCCCATGTGCGTCCATTTTGACTAGCCTCCAGCATCCGACGCTGGCCAGCAAGATGCTCCAAGGAAGGCCTCAAGCTGGCAAGAGGATCAGCCCCCCCCCGGCCCCCGCTCCCAGCAGAGGACGCGCAGAGGCGCATGAACGTTGGCAGTGGAGTTGCCTCCCACACCTTCTCAGCCAAGGTGCAACGCGGCATGGGAGAGTCACCTGAATGGGGTGGCGTGACTTGGTGTCCTGCGCCAGCAGGGGCTGGACCGGATGGCCCTCTGGCCCTTTCCAGCTCTACTCTTCCACGCTTCTACGAAATGGATGGAGGGGCCACAACTTTGCTTAAAGAACCCTCAGTGGATAGATCAGCTTCGACGAGGGGCAGGTGATAGAGAGCCACCACAAGGCTTCATCTGCCCGGAAGAGGGCAAGAGCACCCCGCTCACCCCACGGACCGGCAGGTGCCTGCTCGCCTCCTCCCCTGAGGGTGCCCTCCCTGTCGTGTCCAACAGGACATCTGAAACAAAGCCACGCACCTGAGAAACAGCCGCACCAAGAAGAGGCGGACGGAGGAGGCCCAAGGGCGAGCCTGCGGCAGTCTGGGAATGCACCTGCCTGGCGCCAGGTGTGCTCCTTAATGCGGGACTGACTGGGGGAGGAAGCTGGCTGGGCTGGGCTGGAGAGGAAGAGCCTGCCGTGCGGTGGCTCTCCCTTCCGAAGGCAACCGCCCGTGCCCCTGGCCGGGGGGCCAGGCCTCCGATGCCACGAGTGGTGGGGCAGTCATTCCTACCCCCGTGGCCAGGGAGTCCGGCTGCTGGAAGGCCGTCCTGCTCTCCTCGGGTTCGGGTGGCGATGGAGTTCCAGGGGAGGCCGAGGGAGGGGAGGTCGTGCGGATGGGTGTTCTGCCCATGGCAGGAGCGGGTGGGGGAGCAAGGGGCTAGAGCAGCCTGTTCTGCCGCTCACGTGGCCCGGACTCCCAGGACCGCACGGTCCCCCGGCTGCTGCAGTGCTGGGGAAAGAACCTTGGCTCGTCCATGCCGCACCTGACTCGGTCGGACAGGTTTTGCCTGGTTGCTTGCTGTTGTTCTGCTTTTCATGCACTTCTCTGCCTTGAATGTCAGAAGCGGCAGCGCCTAGGCAAGGTGCGGCTCGGCAAGTGGGAGAATTGTTCATATTCGGCAGGGACGGGTGGGAAATCTGGCCAGGAGGAGCCACGGCAGGTGAGCACACTGCGGCTCCTCCGCAGGTGGACGGCGGTGGATCAGAGGCTTGAACTCCTGGGCACATGGGCGAGCTCCCCGGCCTCGGTCGCTCTGAGCTGCCGAGCTCAAGGCGCAGGTGAGGGAGGAAGGCCTGAGTGTCTGCGTGGAAGCAGGTGTGGGCAGCTCGGTGCAGATGGACGTGCAGAATTCGTGGCCTTTCTGTGGACAGAGGAATCAAGCAGAGCAGGGGAGGATACAGGCTCCAGGAATTTCTCATCGATAGCAGTGATGCTAACATGACTTCAGTGAAGGGCCACATGGTTGGTGGCCGGTTTGCAGGGGAAGCCGTATGAGGCGAGACTGAGGGAGCTGGGTCTCTTCAGCCTGGAAGAGACTCAGAGGGGATCTGTTGGCGACATGCAGGTATGTGAGGGGGCGTCACACGGAGGTGGGTCGTGACCTTTCTCTCTCTACAGAGGAGGGCAGGACGCTCTCCAATGGAGCCAAGCTCAGGGAATCCAGGTTCAGTTTGGATGCCAGGAAGCACTTCCTGACGGTCGGGACCCCAAGAGAATGGAATGGGCTTCCACAGGAGGTGGTTGAGGCCCCATCGGTGAGGGTGTTCAAGGATAGGCTGGATACGCACATGGTAGATATGTCATGAGTGCAGCCGGCTGGAGCCGGAGGTCAGACTAGATGGCCCAGGAAATCCCTTCTGACTCACTCTGTTTCCATGTTTCTATATTCCTTCCCTGTTTCTTCCAGGGGTGTGTTTAGGGGAGTCTGCTACTGTTTTATGTTTTCCCTTTCTTTCCAAAATTCATATACCTCACAGGATGCCCAAGTGGTGTGCAATCAAAGGCGGGATCAATGTGCAAAATTAAGGGCACGATACTACCACGGCTTAGAAACATAGAAACATAGAAACAGAGTGAGCCAGATGGGGTTTCCCGGGCCATCTAGTCTGACCTCCGGCACCAGCCGGCTCTGCTCACAACATGCCCACCATGTGCATGTCCAGCCTGTCCTTGAACGTCCTCATGGATGGGGCCTCAACCACCTCCCGGGGAAGCCCATTCCACACCCTCGGGGTCCTAACTGTCAGGAAGTGCTTCCTGGCAACCAAATTGAACCTTGGTTCCCTGAGCTTTGCTCCGTTGGAGCACGTCCTGCCTTCCTCTGCAGGGGAGAACAGGCCACTCCCCACCTCCGTGTGACACCCCCTCACATACCTGTATGTCGCCCACAGATCCCCTCTGAGTGTCCTCTTCTCCAGGCTGAAGAGACCCAGTTCCCTCAGTCTCGCCTCATACAGCATCCCCTGCAAACCGGCCACCAGCCTTGTGGCCCTATGCTGCATTGACTCCAACCTGGCTGTATCCTTCCTGTAATGAGGGGCCCAGAACTGAGCACAATACTCCAGTTGCGGACGCACCAGAGGCGTATAGAGTGGTAGTAACACCTCTCTTGATCTAGAAGCTACACTTCTGGCTATGCATCCAAGGGTGGCGTTCACCCTCTTGGCCACCGCATCACACGGCTGGCTCACGTTCAGCCTGCAGTCGACCAGCACCCCGAGGTCCCTTTCACAAGTGCTGCTCTCCAGCCACTTGTCCCCTAACCTGTACTTATGACAGCTATTCCTATGACCCAAGTGCAAGACGTTGCACTTATCCACATTGAATGCCATCCTGTTGTCTCCTGCCCACTTCCATAGTCTGTCCAGATCCTTTTGGATCTGGAGTACCTGTTCCTCAGTTGAGGCCACTGCTCCAGTTTTAGTGTTGCCTGCAAATTTGATCAGCAGACTGTTCACCCCTTCTTCCATGTCATTAATGAAAAGATTAAACAGGATCAGCCCCAGGACAGAGCCCTGGGGGACCCCGCTTGTCACTGGCTGCCATCCCGATGATTCCCCACTAATGGTTACCTTCTGCTTTCGGTCAGTCAGCCATGCCCTAATCCACCAGACAGTGCTTTGGTGTATCCCCAAACTCCTCAGTTTCTCCACCAGGATATCATGGGGCACTTTGTCAAAGGCCTTGCTGAAATCCAGATAAACCATCATCTACTGCATCCCCTCCATCCAGCCATCTCGAAACCTTGGCATAGAATTCCACAAGGTTTGTCTGGCAGGACCTGTTTTTGCGGAAGCCGTGTTGTGTGGCTGCCAGCCTCCCTTCCCTATCTAGCATCACTAGATCTCTCTCTATTATGAGCCTTTCCACTGTTTTTCCTACAATGGACGTAAGGCTAACCGGTCTATAATTCCCCATGTTCCTTCTACTACCCTTCTTGAAAATTGGGACCACTGATGCCACCTTCCAGTCCTCTGGAACTTCACCCGTTCTCCACGAGGCCTCAAAAATGGAGGCCAGCGGGCGTGAGAGAACCCCTGCCAACTCTCTAAGTACTCTCGGGTGCAACCCGTCAGGGCCTGGTGCCTTTGTAATGTCCAATGCCCTGAGGAGCCCCTCAACTTCAAGGGGGGTGACTCTAATCTGTGCCCCTAAGTCCCCAACTTCATCTAATCTCCTATGCGGATCTCCCCCGTCCTGCTTTGGGGAGAACACAGAGGCAAAACAGTCATTCAGCCTCTGTGCCTGTTCCCTTGCATCAGTCACTGGATCTCCTTCCTCCTTATTTAGTGGTCCCACCACTTGTCTCCCCTTCCTCTTCCTCTTTACATGCTGAAAGAAGCCCTTTTTGTTGCTCTTGATATTCTTGGCAAGTCTCAGCTCGTAATCAGCCTTAGCCTTGCGAAGAATCCTCCTGCAACGGGCCTCCTCCTCCCGGCATACCCTTTTGTCTATTTGTCCCAGTACCCATTTCCTGCGGAGGTTCCTCTTTCATCTAATCCCTCTAACCACCTCCTTTCGCATCCATGGCGGCGCTCTCCTCCGCCTCCCCACCTTACTGACTAGAGGTATTGTCAAGGCTTGCGCCTCCAAAACCTCCCTTTTGAGTGCCATCCACCCCTCCTCAACTCGCTTGCCTTCCAGTAACCCATCCCAGGAGACTTTCCCCAGTCTGGCCTTCAGTTGGCCAAAGTCAGCCCTCTTGAAGTCCCAGCTTCTAGTGCTCGACCTGCTGCCCGTCCGCAGTCCCCTGATCTCAAAGCAAAGGATGGAGTGATCACTCGCATCCAGAGCTCCCCTAATCTGTACTTCATCTAATCTGGCCAGCATCCCATCAAGAATGGAAGGAGCCGCAGGGGCACCTCCGCCGCCTCGCAGCCCCTTCTCTGCATTTTAGCCTCCCCCCTGGGGGGCTTTGCAGGGGGAGGCAGAAGACTTGGGGGACTGCCAGGATGCCTCACATCCCGGGAGCTGGGAATCCAAAGCAGGCTCTTGTTCCTGGGCTGATGTCCGGGGGCTACACAAGTGCTCTCTCTAAATCGAGTTAAGTAGCTCCAAGTAGCTGGGCGCTCGTGGCGGTGCTTTTGAGCTCCCTTCCAAAAAGGGAGAGAACCAGAGGTTTTCCAAAATTGATTGAAACTCACTTCAAAGCTCATTTAGGCTCGCTCTCGTTTTGTTTCCAACCTGCTTTGTATATTTGTTTGCTTGAAGAATGCTTGTTGGCACAGGGAAATGCACACCTCAGGGTTTTTCAAAGCAATGCGTTTCCTCCACCGACTGATACATGAAATGTGCTTTTTAACGCCATGACAAACTGGAGAATTGGGGCATATTTCCTGGGAGCGAGCATGCCTGCCCATGTTTAGGGCTGGGCTTGTGAATGGAACGTGTTCTCTTGATCGGTGCCCAGAAGCGAGGCCAATGTGACCCTGTGGCTTCTCTCCTGACCCCATGGTGTCTAACGGTGCAGCTGCCTGGGACACGTTTCTTCCTGGCCGGGAAAAGCCTTGAGGGGGTGGAGGTATTTAACGATGCCCCCTTTCCCCTGGGCCTTCCCTGAAGTGTGGCAACTGGGGGGAGCACAGGACAGTGAGGGCTGGGAGACGCACACACCCACCTGGGACACCTCATGAGCAAGACAAGCATCGTATGAACCCACCCAGGAGGCTTTCTCTGGTCTCTGCTCCTCTTTTGAACATGTCTGAAGCTATTTATTTTCTCCCCAGTTGCATGAATGGTTAGGAAAACTTGTGGAAGGCATTTTCGGCACAGTACTCATGGATCCTGCCTCCCCGGGGCAACGCAGTCTTGCCCACAGGCTTCTGGCTTGGCAGCCCACTGGGTGCTGATGGGAAAATTCAGAGAAATCCTGGCAGAAGAGGGCTGCTTCTGTGCCTTTGTGTTAAAAAGCTAACCTGCACCCCTTTCTCAGGAAGCACCCCGTTCCCAAGCCAGGCCGCTGTTTGGTGCTGCTGTTACTTTCAGAAGGTGGAATTCTGAGCTGGACTGAGACGTAGCTGGAGGCTGGCACTACCCGCCAGGAAATCCCCATGTTCTCATCAGCCGCAGGAAAACGGGAACAACGGTGTCGGTTTGCTTCTGAATGGGCCCACCTAAGCATCTAGTCCCACAGAGGCAAGCCCTGTCAAACCAGATTTCCTGAGCGGTCCCTCCATCAGACACATTTGCATGTTTAAGCAGGGCAGGATCCAAACTGCAAAGAGGTCTACTCACTTGGCAGGTCAATGAAGAAAGGGGTGGCGCAGGGGTTTAAACCGCTGTGCTGCTGGGCTGGTTGACTGAAAGGTCGCCGGTTCGAGTCTGCACAACGGGGTGAGCTCCCGTTGCTCCGTCCCAGCTCCCGCCAGCCTTGCAGTTCAAAAATGCAAGTAGATAAAAAGGTGCCACTTCGGTGGGCAGGTAACAGCATTCCGTGCACCTCGGTGTTTAGTCACGCCGGCCACATGACCGTGGAGACCCTCTGCGGACAAACGCTGGCTCCCCCGGCTAGGAAACGGAGATGAGCATGGCCCACAAGGGTCAGACATGACTGGACCTAGCGTCAAGAGGAAACCTTTAATGTTTTCCATGCTGTTGTTACCAGTATTTCTGATCCATTCAGAACATTCTGTCATGCCCAAAGACCGCAGGATGCTGTTGTACCAACATCACCTGGAAACGCAACTCTCTGCATCGGTGTACGTGACTAGCAGGTTATAGCAGTGTCTGTCTGTGGGCTGTGATTTTGGCGTTGAGTTTGCCTCTGCCCGGTAGTGCAGTATCCTTAGTGACTGCGGGTCCTGGGCCACTGATCAATACAGCTGCAGAGGTTCACACATTTGGTCTTTCCCATGGACCCTGGTGTTCATTTCCTTGCAAATTGAAAACTGAGATTCTGTTGGTGCCTTCAGGAAATAGGACTCTGCACCGTCACTTAGAAGGGCAGATCCCTTCCTAGCATTGATCCACGTCGTCCTGGTTCAGCCCGAGGACCTGGGCCTTGCTTGTGTTTCCATCCCCCGGCTCCTTGCCACAAAAGGGGGCTGCCCTCCCCTTTCCGCCCCTCCAGAAGGCCACGCCCCTTGTGTGGCAGTTATCGAAACCCAGTCGCCTCACTAGGCAGGACACCTTGTGTGGCTGCAGGAGCAAGCGGGGTGGCTCTGGACCTGCAGCTCGCGGGAGTGCCCTGCAGGGGTCCCCACCTCTGCCCCCCGTAGGGCCGCCAGTGCCGCTGCTGCCGCTGCTGCCATCACGCACTGGCTGTTCTTCGGGGGCTTTACGGATGCGCCCAGCTGGGAAAGCCCCAGGAGCGCACCTCTGCTCGCCACACGGCTCGCAACAGGGGAGCAACCCTGCCTTCAGAGCGAGGCAGCGACCCCGTTTCATTCTCTATCTGCCTGTCTAGCTGCTCAACATAGGCAGATGCTGCCCTTCACTGGGACAGAGAAAATGCTTCCCAGCACTTCTTTTCTTCTTCTTTGCGGTCTGGAGAAGAAGGCAGGCCTAAGTCCTGACGAGGAGAAATAATAATTGGAACCCTCTATTAAAATATGAGAATTAATGCGATTCATTCATCTCAGTTTCCCATTCAATGCAGTCGTTTAAGGCAATTGAGAGAGAAAGTAATCCATTTATTACTGCGTTACAGATTGCATTGTGTGCACACTTAGATAGAGAAGTCCAAGTGATTCTGGCCTATTCAATAGTTAATCATTGTTCTAAACAACAGAGGGGACTTGGGATTACAGGAGCCACGGAAGTTTTGCATACAACAAAATGTGAAGTGAAATTTAGAAACACAGAAACAGAGCGAGTCAGAATGGGTCTCCTGGGCCATCTAGTCTGACCTCCGGCACCAGCTGGCTCCGCTCACGACATGCCCACCATGTGCACGTCCAACCTATCCTTGAACACCCTCACCGATGGGGCCTCAACGACCTCCCGGGGAAGCCCATTCCACACCCTCAGGGTCCTGACCGTCAGGAAGTGCTTCCTGGCATCTAAATGGAAGCTGGGTTCCCTGAACTTTGCTCCATTGGAGCGCGTCCTGCCTTCCTCTGCAGGGGAGAACAGGTCTATCCCCACCTCCATGTGACATCCCCTCACATACCTGTATGTCGCCAACAGATCCCCTCGGAGTCTCCTCTTCTCCAGGCTGAAGAGACCCAGTTCCCTCAGTCTCGCCTCATACGGCATCCCCTGCAAACCGGCCACCAACCTTGTGGCCCTACGCTGCATTGACTCCCCAAAACTGAGCACAATACTTCAGTTGTGGGCGCACCAGAGTTGTGTAGAGTGGCAGTAATACCACTCTTGATCTAGAAGCCACACTTCTGGCTATGCATCCAAGGGTGGCATTCGCCCTCTTGGCCGCCGCGTCACACGGCTGGCTCATGTCCAGCCTGCAGTCAACCAGCACCCCAAGGTCCCTTTCACAAGTGCTGCTCTCCAGCCACTTGTCCCCTAACCTGTACTTGTGACACCCATTCCTATGCCCCAAGTGCAAGACCTTGCACTCATCCACATTGAACGCCATCCTGTTGTCTCCTGCCCACTTCCATAGTCTGTCCAGATCCTTTTGGGGCTTTCTCCTTGGTTGAAATAGCAGAGAGGCCCTGAGAGAAAGCAAAGGAGTCCTGATAGGATGAGCAGGTTTTTCAAAGCAGGTCTCTGCAGCTGGTTGTTGGATTTTGTCTACAGCAAAATTCAGAGCGCAGTTCGAGGTTTCCTCTTCAGTGGAACAAGTCAAAGTTGGGTCAAAGTTCAGCGATGTTCTTCAGGGGGCTTCCGCAGCAGTATTTGTTAATCGCTGCAAAGATAGCAAAATCTTCTCTTACCTTAAGAACCAGAAGGAATTCCATGCATCAGAAACACAGAGTGGTAACCTCAATGGGTATGTGCACTGAGAAACAAAACAGGGCCAAATTCCAGGGAAATGCAGATCGTACAGTCTGTGGAAATCCTCTATAAAACCGAATAAAAGCAACAGAGGCTTCTACGGTTCCTGGCTTCACATTTTCACATCACCCAAAGCATTAGCCAAGCATCCCGTGCTGCGCCTCTCCCCTTCCCATGAGGCTCTTGCATCTGTTTGAGAACTCCGCGTGTTTTCAGCATTTACATCTTTTAGCCCAGTCCTTTCTGGCTACTGCCAGGAATTCCTTGGAGAGCTAAATGTCGAACCTATTTTCAGTACATGGGGGTGGTGGGGGGGAGACACTCAGCTGGGCCTCGCTGCTCCCCCCCCCCCACCATGGTACCCTGGGGGGTGCGTTTGCCTGCATACTTCCACAAAACAGGTTTGCAACAGCAATTAACTCCAGAGGCGGCACAGGAGAGCATGGCTTTGATTCAGGCAAACGTGAACTGGCTCAAACTTCTGGATTGGTTCTAATTCAGTCGTTTCCCGCTGGAGTTTCTGACATGTCAATGTCACATGATGGTCACTTTCGAGATAACAGTAGATGCTGTGCAATGCTATAGCCCCCTCCTGCTGTTTGGGGGATGCAGCGGCCTCTTTTGACGCTTCCCGTTCCCTTGCACGAGCCCCCTGGACACCCGATTCACCAGGAGCAGCCGTGGAAGCCCACCTGTCTCTATGTGTCTTCCCGTCCCTGTGCTGACACCTCTCAACCCACGGATGGATCACGAGGCCGAAAGCCCCTCAGCAAGAGCAGGTCAGTAAACACTTGTTTATTTTCGAGCCCTCTGGGGGGGGGCAGGAGGAGGAGGAGGAAGATGGATGGGCAGAGCATCCCAGGCCGGTGAGGGAGGAGATGCCTATGCCAGGGCGAGTGCCAGATCGGAAGCCCTGCCAGGGGTCTGCCAGCAGGAGGGTGGGAGGGGGCAGATTCTAACCTTCATTGCCCTCACTTGCTGCTGTGTCCTTTTTTAAAAAAGATGGTCCTTCGGCAGCTGGCAGACTTCCCCCGTCTATGGTCCGAGGGCCCGGCCAAGAAGCTTTGGATCCAACAGGTCTTAAGATCATAGAATCATAGAATAGCAGAGTTGGAAGGGCCATGAAGGCCTTCGGGTCCCCCGCCTCCTGTGGCAGGACACCAAGTCGCACCACCCCACTCGGGGGGCTGCCCAGGTGCTGTTTGAATGGCTCTAGTGCGGGAGAGCCCCCACTTCCCCAGGTCACCTTCTGGAGGTTTTCATCCCTGGGGTGGCCATGAGCTGGAAATGACCTGATGGCCCACAGCAAGAACAGCAGCCGGAAAGCCTCTGTCCTGGTCTGCGTGGAAGTTGCGGGGGCGGGGGGGAGAAGAAGAGTCCCGGCATCCGTTTTGGTTCATTTTGGGCCGAGATTCGTCAGAAGCAAGCAAGGGCGCCGGGACCATCCGTGGCCTGAAGCCGGAGCATTTCTGCGCTTCTGCACTAAGAGCGCCCAGAGCTGCGACCATTTGCCTTGAAGGCCTCCAGTGTGGGTGAGCCCCCCACCTCCCCAGGCAGCTGATCCCACTGCCCTATTGCTCAGACAGTGGGGAAGCGTCTCCTGATGTCCAGCCTGACTCTGGGCTGTCGCAACTTGAATTGATCATTCCGTGTCCTGCACTCCAGCATCAGCGAGGAGAGATCTTGGTCTTCCCCTTTGTGGCAGCCTTTGAGGTCCTTCCAGAGGGATACCAGGTCTGCCTGACCCTCCTCAGAACTTCCCCTTCTTGCTCTCTCTGCCACTGAAGCACCGAGGGTAGAGGAACTTCGGTGGGCTACCCTTGCAGGCCCACCTGCGACCACCCACCTGTGCACAGAGGGAAGCCCCCAAGCTGGAGATGGGCTATGCTCTGGGTCCCCGGTGACAGCTGCCATTTTGGATGCCTTTGAATGTGGGTAGAGAAACACATGGCTACTAGTCCCGATGGCTACAAGCCATCTCCTGCACCGGAGCTGCTACGCCTGTGCTCACCACTTGCCGGGGGTCTTGGCCGGAGGGCCGGGGGGCTGATGCTCATGGCGTTCCTGAGGGCAGCAACCCTGGCGGGTGTGAGCAGGGGGCCGGACGAGACGGTCCTTCGGTCTGTTCCAGCCTTGGGATCTGCTCACCTTCTCGGGGACCTCCCTGTGGCGAGGAACTTCACGCTTCCACACCTGCACCTGAAGACAACCCCACCTGCCTCCTCCCTGTCTCTTCCTTGCTTGCATGCCTCTTGCTTCTGCAGAGACTCCGCAATCCCGTTTTGAACGTTAGGGCGCCATCTGTAGGGCCACAGGAGTTGGTTCCTACAGCTTTGCCACGGATCCTTGCAAAGTGGGGACCGGCTGGGGGCGGCTGGCTGGAAGCCCCCCGGCTGAGAGGCGCGAGGCGGTCCGTTGGCGCGGCACTGCCGAGCACCGAGCTCTTCCTGATGGCGGCTGCTACTGTGGCTGCTTTCGCACATTCCAGCCTGCGGGGTCGGCAGGATCAGAGCTGGGGGAGAGCGTGAGGCTGGCCACATGGGGGGCTGCTGGGCGCGTGATGGAGGAAGTGCCCGGGGTCCGTTTCCAGGGTCCAGCAAAGCGTGGTGGCCACACGCACTGGAGAGCACGGTGGATGGCCTAGCCCTGGACCACCTCTGGGAGCAAGCATCTGGATCGATCTGAGTGCTCCCGCTCCGGCCATGGGGGTGGGCATGGGCCCCGGCTTCCCCAAACACCTCCTTGGGGCTCAGAGCTATCCTGCCACCCTTCCGGAAGCTTCCCCGTGACTGCCCTGGGCAACGGATCCCATGCACTCTGCCCCAGGAATGTGTCTGCCTCGGTTCTGGGGCCAACGCTCCTCCGCGAGCTCATCCCAGGCACAGGGGAGGGTGGCCTTCCGAGGAACCCGGGACAAAAGGGCAGTCCGGGGGTCCCTGAGAGGCAGGAGGGGCCTTCCCAGCGGCAGACTGCACCCGCTCACGGGACTTTGGAAGAGCGCTGGGTGGCGGGCAGGTGGGGGGGCTGGGGGGG
This sequence comes from Varanus komodoensis, assembly GCF_004798865.1. NCBI lineage: Eukaryota > Metazoa > Chordata > Lepidosauria > Squamata > Varanidae > Varanus > Varanus komodoensis. The sequence continues at coordinate 65,967,698 of NW_025335761.1, forward strand.
CAGCTCTTGGTTGCCCCTGCAGGCGGGACACAGAAAGCCGACTCGTGCATAGCCATGTCGGAGGAACCTGCAGCAACCCACCCCCCCAAAAAAATCAAAACGGGTTTGGGTCTCTACGGACCCAGGCTGCGGATTCTACAACGGAGAGGCTTTTCCTGCGTTGCCCCCAAGTCTGTGGACTTGCAAACCTTCTCCCTTTTGGCTTTCCATAATTTTATGCAGATTTAGTTGCGGAACAATGCAAAAAGGACGAAAAACAAGCATAGACCAAAGTGCACCTTTCGGGGGGGATATTTTGGAAGGTTTTGCCCAGTTTTGGACGGCAAGTTGAATGCGCTTGCACAAAACTGATTCCAGCACCGAGTGGCCTGTGGAACAGAAGGTGCTGAAAAGCCACAAAATGCCGAGGGAGAAATTTAACACAGGCTGCACGTCACTACTTGACGGCAAGGACGAAACCAATTAAAATCGAATTATTGTTGACTTGATGTTCCTCTTCTTTTCGAAAGGTGGTCCAGACATTTATTTTCCTTGCTCTTGTGACGAGACGAAGTGCCACTGTTTGCGGCCAAGGCAAATTGCAGAGTGAACCAGGAGCGACTCCCAAAGTATAAGCAACCACAAACATAAAAACATGGAATTAATGAATAGCAAATAGCAAACGAATGGTTATTACATTCAATAATTAATTAATATTAATACCAGGGCTTTGAGTATTTGCTTAGTTTCAGTGCGACAAACAAGCAGAGGCGTCTTCTGCATGCCGGATGCAGGCCCAGGTTTGCGTGTGTGTGGCTGCTGCGCTCCTTGGCCAGGCCCACTCGGCTCTCGGGTGGCTCCCCACAGGGGGGTTTGGGGGGGGCTGGACGAGGCTTTGGCAAGGCCTCCGGAGGGTGCGACCTGAGGGGCACTGAAGGTGCAGAGCCTGATCGTACGCCCCACAGCCCAACACTGGCGCGCTCACCAAGTGAACTAGACTCAAGGATGCAGCGTGTCTGTATGGCCTAGTGGTTAGAGCACGGGGCTGTGGCTGGGGAGACCTGGGTTCCAGGCCCACTCGGCCACAAAGCTCGCTGGGGGACTCGCCCCCCCCCACCTTCCAGCATTGCTGCTATTGCTATGAATAAAACAAATAAATAAAAAGGAGACATCCCACCTGATTGAGCCCCCAAATGTTCTGACAGAGTTCTCAGCTCGAAAGACTTATCCAAGCGCATGGTAAAAATGCACCATTTGAGAGAAAAAGGTTCAAATGTGCATCTAGAAATATATATTGAAATTATTATTATTATTATTATTATTATTATTATTATTATTATAACATTTCTATGCCGCCCCTTGCCGAAACCTCGGGGCAGCTTACAACATGATAAAATACATTGAAATACAATAGTACATAATAAATTACCATTAAATACAAACATACAAAAAATACATTGATTTACAAAAATAAAATTAAAATTATCAGTATAAAATAAAAATATAGGAGGAGAAAGAGAAGGAAGAAGTTGCCCTGGCCAGATCATATGTTTTAACAATTAAAATGATGTTTAAATAAAAAGGTCTTTACCTGGCGCCGAAAAACCAGTAACGACGGTGCCAGGCGGACCTCTTTGGGGAGTGAATTCCATAGGTTGGGCGCCACCGCAGAGAAAGCCCTCCTCCGAGTGCTTACTCTCCTAATTTCTTTCGTGGAGGGTTCCCGGAGAAGGGACTCTCCCGCAGATCTCAAGGGGCGGCCGGGCATATACGGATGTAAGCGCTCGTTCAGGTAGCCAGGACCCAAGCCGTTTAGGGCTTTATAGGTCATAACCAGCACCTTGAATTGGGCCCGGACTTCAATGGGAAGCCAGTGAAGCTGACGGAGGACTGGAGTCATGTGAGCATAACACCCCATCCCTGTCAGCAACCTGGCAGCTCTATTTTGCAATGTTTTGAGTTGAAACTTCCATAGAGTTTTTTGGCAAAGGAAACTGGAGGAGGAAGCCAGGCCAGCCAAAGCCACTCTTCTTTTATATGTTATATTTATTTTATATTGTTAATTTTAATTTTATATTGTTATTTTTGTATTTTATTGTATTTTATTGTGTTGTAAGCCGCCCCGAGGCTTCGGCAAGGGGCGGCATAGAAATGTAATAATAATAATAATAATAATAATAATAATAATAATAATAATAGCTTGCTGTCCCCCGCCCCATTCTAAGTCCCCCCCCCAATGATCTGCAAAAATCACAAGCAAAGAAAGGGTCTGCCCCAGCACCCATTGGTGGACACCATAAAGAAAGACTCGGGGATGGACAGGGCGGTCTTGAGGGAGGCGGTGTGAGACGGGGGGCCTGGAGAGCAAGATCCCTACGGGGGCCGAGGGTCAGGCACAACTGAATGGTTGACGACGACAATTTAAATTCGTGTTGATTGACTGATCTGTTATTTCAATGTATATGCCACTGCCGTAGCCCATAGCCATTTTATTTATTTAAAGTTTTTATAGACTGTTCTAGAGCAAATGTTCTCAGAATGGTTAACGGCATAAAACAGTAATAATGGTAATCCCCATAGTTATCATAACAGTTTCAAAGGTATTAATCACATTTAACAAGGAAAGTAAAATAATACATAACAACAGAATACTGCAAGCATTCAATCAAAATCCGAATCAAGATCAGTATAAAATCAAACCATCTTTTCAATAATGAAAATGATGGGACAATAAAAGGGGTTCGACCTGGTGCCAGAAGCGTACCGTGTTGCGTGCCCGGCACACTTCCATGGGGAGCTGGTTCCACAGAGGGGGGGCCCCAACTGAGAAGCCCCTTCCCATCATGGCCCCCTTCCATGCTTCTTTTAGCAGCTGCTCCCAGAGAAGGCCCTTCCTAGACAGTCTTAGGGTCCAGGCAGGTGTATATGGGGAAACATAGAAACAGAGCGAGTCAGAAGCGGTCTCCCGGGCCATCTAGTCTGACCCCTGGCTCCAGCCGGCTCCGCTCATGACATGCCCACCATGTGGACGTCCAGTCTATCCTTGAACACCATCACCGATGGGGCCTCAACCACCTCCTGTGGAAGCCCATTCCACACCCTCGGGGTCCTGACTGTCAGGAAGTGCTTCTAAAGGGAAGATTTGCTCCTTTAGACTAGACTGCAACCTTCTGTATACTTCTAAAAATTAATTCTGCAGGGTAATGAGGAAATGAAGCAACAGAAGTGATGGTGGCAGAACCAGGCTCCCCCCGTTCCCCACACCCAGCAAAGAACTTCCACAAACCTGACCTGCCCAGGCTGGTCCTTTCGAAATTGCCCGGAAATGAAGTTTCCTCCATTCTTCCAGGTTCTTCAATTAGCTGGCGTGATTGGCTCAGTGGAAGAGAATTAATGCAACATATGCTAAGCATATGCATGACCTATTTAAACTGATGGATAATCTTTCCTTCCCCTTCTTCTGGTTAAGGCTTTTTAATGGTATAGTCCTGGTGCGCATCAGTGAGTGTAAAATTTTGATTCTAAGTAGCAGCATTAGGGGTTGATTAGCTAACTAAAGAGGGAAGGGGGGGGGACTGGTGCGCACTTCCTTAGGCGTTTAAAGGAAAAAGGCACGTAGGGTTTTGGCCCTTGGGCCGTATAGAAATCGGATGTATAAATAAAGGAGGGGTTCTTGTGCTTTGGAGCCGTGCACTTCCAAAAGCTGAGCACCTTGAAAGAAGACGAACGCTCAGGACCCTCTGGGGCAGGCGCCCGAAGTGACGCGCAGAAAGGATGTTGACGAAAGGTGTGGTCCCAGGTGTGGTCAGGACTCTGATGTGCGCAACGGCAGTGCGGGTGGGGCGAGGGGTCCCTTCCCCCCGGGCCGGCCACCCCGCCCCCGTGACCGCTGCTCACAGCAGCCGGCTGCAGAGCCAGGAGAGTTCCTCCGCAGTGAACCTCCAAGCAGGCTGTGGCTGGAAGAAGCCCCTTGGCAAAGGGCAGTCTGCACCGGGTGCTGGAGAGCGGGAGGGGGCACTTCCGGCTGCAGATCCCACTGGGGGGGCGGCACTGGGGCTGGGCAGGCCCAGCCTGGCGGTCCGGCTGCCGCACTCGCAACTGGAGCTCCCCTGGCCAACGAGGCACGCGGGCCCGGGGAGGCCGTACTGAAGGCAGCCTGGGCCAACGGCTGAGCTGGCCGACAAGGCACCCTCCCCGACGGCCCGCAGTCCTCTGGCGAGGCACCGACTTGGCAGCCCTCCACACGTCCCAGAGCAACGAGCAGAGCTCACGCGGGACACGAGGACTCCCTTCTTTTTCCCGGTTCTGAGCCCACTGCCAGCCAACTTCCCGGGTGACCTCAGGATTAGAAATGAAACACGGCGGTGGGTGGGGGGGAGCCGAATCCTCCGGGGCAGGTTGGTTCAGTGAGCCTGAAGCCTGCCTGCTTTTCTCGCAAGGTGTGTGCCAGCTATTTGTTTTGCAAATGACACAACACCTGGGAGTGACTGTGCCTGCTGCCCATGCAGATTCTCCGCTGACGAAGCGTGGGCTCTGCCAGGCTCGGGCGCTCTCCGTCCGGTAGCCTCGGCCGGGGGCACGTTCTCCTGCTCGGCGGTGCTTGGGCTGGCGAGGTCATTGGCCACTACGCACGCAGCAGGCAGGTTCTGACCCTGTCCCAGCCCGGAGCTACGCATGGAAATCTCCTGCCGCTTTCCGGGTGAAATGCCCCAGCTCTAAGTGACACAGAATATATAGCATGAAAGCCATCAGGTACATCCGGCAACATTTCTGCTTGGCGCTGCTGGTTCTCCGAACCGCACTTTGACGCCGCATGTCGCTCGCTTTCCGCGCTTTCTGTCCTTCTCCGCCTGCCTTTGCTCAGGCAAGTCTTGGTCTCTCGCATTCGTATCTTGTCTTTCGGGCCAGATCTTCACTAAGGCTGGCCGGCAACGGACCTCCTCGGCAACCTTCCCTGAGACCACACACTCGACACAGCTCGGGGGGCAGAGAAGCCCTGGCTCCTCCCTTTGGCCCATGAGCGTATCTGAGGCTGGGCAGGGAAAGGAAGATCAAGCCCCCATCCTAGCCGGGAGCAACTTCTCTTTGCTCTTCTCCGCACTTTTTCAACTCAGTACTGTCCCTTTTTGGGTAAGGCCATCAGAACAGCCCTTGCGTCATCCTGCTGGCCAGGGACTGAGCCACGGCCAAGCCCCCGTGCCGGACCCTCTTCTGCCGTGGGCACAGAGACGTGTGAGTGCGCACGCCAGGGATCCCAGTGGTGCGCGTTTCCACGCAGGCGCACTGAAGTTCGCGGCCTCAATCTAGTACCCAAGTGACTGTCCCCTTTGAAATTACACAATAAATTAAAACATCAAATATTCATTGCGTAATCTCTGTTTGACATTTCATTCTCATCCGTGAATTGTGGTGGGAATACAGACTTGCCCATATTATTAATTACCCATTTATTATTTATGTGCTGATGTATTATTAATAGAAGAGCAATATTAAAAAAAAGCAGTCGTGTTGATGCCGGGGTGGGAAGCCGAACGCCATCAGGCCACGGTGTGGCGACATGGGCGATGCCCGTGAGTCACGGGGCGGTGAAGCGCTCCTACAGACGGCGGTTCAGGACACCGGCCCCAGTTACCAGGTGCGCACTGGACAAGCCCGTGGAAGGGACGATCTGAAGAAGAGACTCTCTGGAAGGCACCCAAGTCCAGCAGCCCAACATGCCTCCAGGGGCCAGCCAGGACGGAGCTCGTAGGCCGTGCCTCCTGGAGACAGCTCATTCGGTGTGGCCGGTGCTTCGTGGTCTCCTTCCGATCCAGGGCTACTGGGACTTGTCGTTCACTCCGGAGCATCTTGGAGCACTGGGAGGAACAGGCCAGCACGAGGAGATCTCAGATTCCACCAAGGCATGTAAGAGAGGACAAAGGTCTTAACCTGGGAAGAAGGTATTAATCTGAGCCCCCAAACATCCATTGCACAACCCCCTCCCTGTGCAACCAAAAGAAATGTAGAATCATAGAATAGCAGAGTCGGAAGGGTCCCTGAAGGCCATCTAGTCCACCCCCTGCGGTTGTAGGACACCACGTTACACTATCGCTCTCAGGTGGCTGCCCAGCTTCACCGTGAATGTCTCCAGTGTGGGAAAGTCCACCACCTCCCCAGGTAATCGGTTCCACTGTCATACTGTTCTGACAGTCAGGAAGCTCTTCCTGGCGTCTAGCTGAAATTGGGTTTCTTTTCACCTAAGTCCATTACTCCAAATCTGATACTTGGCTGGAGTGATCGAGAAGAGATCTTGTCCTTCCTCTTTGTGGCAGCCCTTGAGGTCCTGATAGAGGGACCTCATGTCCCCCCTCCGTCTTCTCTTCTCAAGGCTGAACATGCCCCGTTCTCTCAGTCTCTCCTCACAGGGCTTTTCCTCAGTCCCTGAACCATCCTTGCTGCCCTCCTCCGTACCCATTCCAGCTTTTCCATGTCTTTTTTCAACTTTAGGTGCTCAGAACCGGACATTGTATTCCACGTGGGGTCTGACTAATGCTGGGTATAGGGGAACTGCTGCTTCATGTGTTTTAGAAGTGATGCTTCTCTTAATGCATCCCAAAATAGCATTTGCCCTTTTTGCAGCTGCATCGCATTGTTGGCTCATATCTAACTTGTGATCTACAACAAGTCCAAGATCCTTCTCCTTCGCACTATTGTTGGGCCAAGAGTTCCCCACCCTCTAGTGGTGCTCTTGGATTCTTGCCCCTAAGTGGAGGGCTTGGGATTTGTCCCTGCCAAATTCCATTCTGTCGTCCTCTGCCCTGCATTCTAACCTTTCGGGATCACCCTGGACCTTGTCCCTGCCTTCTAGGGTGTTTGCTGTTCCATCCGGCTTTGCATCATGTGCAGATTTGATCATCTTTCCTTGTACTTCTTCATCTAGCTCATTACTAAGAATGTTGAAGAGTGTCGGTCCCGGGACGGAGCCCTGCAGCACCCCACGTGCCCCCTCTCCCCAGTCGGAGAAGGTGCCATTGATGAGCACTCCTTGAGTCCAATTTTGCACCAGTTGTGGAGCCCCTGAAGGGTGGCTCTCTCTTGCCCCCTTTCTGCCGGTTTGGTCATCAGGAGGTTGTGGGGCACTTTGATCAAAGCTTTGCTAGAGTCTGGAGAGATGACGCCCACAGCATTCCCACGGTCCCTTTGGGGAGTTACCCAGTCAGAAAACGGAATTAGATTAGTCTGGTTCTTGAGAAATCCCTGTTGGCTTCTGGTAATTACTGCATTGTCTTCAAGGTGTTTGCAGAATGTTGTTTTATAATCTGCTCCAGAATTTTTCCAGGGCTTGATGCCCGACTAACTGGTCTGTAGTTCCCAGGTTCATCTCCCCCCCTCCTTCTTGTAAATAGGGGCAACATTCGCCCTTCTCCAGTCATCCAGCACTTCTCCGGCCTTCCATGAATTCTCAGAGATGATGGGCATCGATTCCCAGGGTTCTTCCGCCAGCTCCTTTATGCCTCTGGGATGGGGCTCCCCAGGCCCTGGAGACTTGCACTCAGGCGGCCAGTCGGAGCCGCCTTGAGCCCTGCCTGCCAGCCTGGGGCTGCCCTCCTGCCCCTTCGCCAGAGGGTCCTGGTTCTCCTTTTGCGGGAAGACTGGGCCAAAGTGGGAGTCGAGCCCTCCTGCCTTTCCTTCGGCCCCCGTTATCACTGTTCCAGCCACAGTGAGAGGCTGCACCCCCGTCTCTTTCGTCTGTCACCTGCTTTGGGCGTATTTGAGGAAGGCCTTTCTGTCGCTCTCAGCTGTTCTTGCTGGCCTCATGTCATCCATCATTTCAGCCCACATACAGAGATCCATCTTGGGCCTGGAAAAGGGCTTGCCATGGAGAGGCCATGTTTGCTGATGGTAGTTTATTTACTACAGACGGAGAAAGACTGGAATAAAATGCAGGTTTATGGCAATGCTGCGAATTATGTGACGAAGGTGCAGAATGGAGGACTTGGTCCTATCAGCCCAACCGAGCTTGGACTGGCACATGGGACACCTGCCCTCTACGGCCTCAGGTAGGCCTTCCACCTGCTCCCAGGAGAACCGAAGGTGACTGGACTGGGGGATTGTCCCGGGGGCCAGACACCGGGGCCATGTGGCTGATGGGCCAGGAAGTGACGGCAGAGCCAGCGCAGCCCGCCTCTACGGAAACCGCTGGCAGGCTGCTTTCGTTCCTGCGAAGACCCTGCCACGTTCCATCGAAAACTGTTTCATCAGAACTGATTCCTCTCTGCAGGGGAAGAAAAGCACTCCAAAAGAGCTCCATGAACTCCGCAGAAACACTCCCAGGGGCTTGGTACATCTTGACCTCGCTGTCTCCCAAAGCCCCGCTTGCCAGCTCTTTTGCTTTCTATTACTGCAAAGTAGCAGGAGCTCCGGCCAAAGGAGAGAAACGAAAAACATCACAGGCGAGGAGTCTTGTTCCCCACGCTCTGCAAACAACGCAGCGCTGCAGATTGGTCACTGTCTCGGCAGGGAGGGCTATTTTCTTTACAATATGTCGATGAATTATGAATAAAGAGAAATGGCAGGGTTCCCTGGAAATTCAAATTGGGTTTTCCTCTCTCTCTTGCAATCTCTCTCCCCTGCTGAACTTGCTGAAAATTAAGGCAATGTGTGGGCAAAGCGCTTTGGCTTCAGCTGCAGATGGAGAATGGAAATTCCACTTTAATGATTATTAAAAAGCGCTTGTGACATTGTTAAAAGGGCACACTAAAACTGTGGCCTCAATCTCAAATAGCAGCGGTAGGAAAATGCCCTCTTCTTTTGAGCCAAGCACGGCAACCATTACGGAGAGGAGTGGGGGTGTCGGAAGGAAGGCGCTGGTCGGACTCTGCTTCAGATCAAGGGAGAAATGGCCCCCGTTTCTTCTCCTGCCTCTGAATCACCAAATTTGTGCCTCCCAGAACTGAACGCAGCTGCAGATATAATTTGCAATCGTTACCCTGCACGTTTCTGAGCTTGTGTTGCATTCCACACAGCAAAGCAAAACGTTCATTAACGTGCACTTAATTGAAAATATGAGTCTCCTTTGAATCTGAGCCTTATTTAGAGGCCTGGGAAGAAAGTAGATCTCCAGATGCTTTGGACTTCAGCTCCCAGAAGTCCTGGGCAGTGTGGCCAGTGGCCAAGAATGCCGGGAATCAAGTTCCAAAACATCGGGAATTCTCCTTTCTACCCACACGTTCTTGAGTGAAGGGATGTATATACACAAAATACTGACCTTGGTCCATTTTAGCCAGGATTCAGACCTGGATTTGGAACAGAAGCGGCCTTGGTCGCCCCGTGGGATGCCCTTATGCCAGGAGAGGGAAGTGGGAGGGCATCCCTGTTGCTTCTCCTGGACCTCTCCGCGGCTTTCGATACCATCGAACATGGTATCCTCCTGGATAGGCTGGTGGGATTGGGGGTCGGAGGCACTGCTTTGCAGTGGTTCCGCTCCTATCTCAATGGTCGATTCCAGAAGGTGGTGCTGGGGGACTGTGGCTCTGCGCCATGGCAGCTATGCCATGGAGTACCGCAGGGGTCCATTTTGTCCCCTTTGCTGTTCAACATATACATGAAACCGCTGGGAGAGGTCATCAGGAGGTGTGGGCTGCGGAACCATCAGTACGCTGATGATACCCAGCTCTACCTCTCGTTTTCCACCAATCCAGGTGAGGCAGTGGCTGTGCTGAACCGGTGCCTGGCCGAGGTGATGGGCTGGATGAGGGCCAATAAACTGAAGCTCAGTCCAGACAAGACGGAGGTCCTGTGGGTGGGCGGTTCAGCCTTCCAGGAGAGTGATTTTGGCCTTGTTCCAGATGGAGTTGCACTCCCCCTAAAGGACAGGGCATGCAGCTTGGGAGTGCTCCTCGACCCAGAGCTGTCCCTAGAGCAGTGGCGAGGAGCGCTTTCCTTCCGCTTCGGCTGATCCATCAGCTGCGTTTCTCCCTGGATGAGCTGTGCCTCACAACTGTGACCCAGGCTCTGAGAACCTCCCGTTGGACTATTGCAATGCACTCTACATGGGGCTGCCCTTGAAGACGGTCGAGATACCTCAATTGATCCAGAATAGAGCTGCCAAGTTATTAATGGGGACTGGAAGATACTCCTATATCACACCAGTCCTATATGGTTTATACTGGCTGCCAGTTGAAGTCTGGGCCCAATTTAAGGTGCTGGTAATGCACCCTTCGATCTCAAGGGGCAAGCAGGTACATAAATAAGGCCCTAAACGGCTTGGGTCCTGGATACCTGAAGGCATGCCTCCTTCCCTGTGTAGCTGCTTGCCCCTTGAGATCGAAGGCAGCGGTCCTTCTCTGGGAACTCAGGAGCGTAGCTACTCAGAGAAGGGCCTTTTCAGCAGTGGCTCCCTGACTGTGGAACACGCTCCCCAGGGAGGTCCACCTGGCACCGTTCCTCTACTCTTTTCAGCATCAGGCAAAGACCTTTTTATTTTCTGGCATTTTAACAATTAATTGGTTTTATCCCTGTTTTTATCATTATTATTGAATGCAGTGTGTTGTGTGCTGCTGTTACGGTTTCTTTGTTCTTGGTTTTTTGTCCTTCGTAAGCCATCTGGAGATGGTTAGCAATGGAACAGGATAGAAAAACTTTAAATGAAGGAACGAACGAATGGGCAAAGCAGAAGGAAACCTTGCAGCAGAGCCGGCTTCATTCCTTCGTCCCCTCCACACTGCCTCGTGCTTCGGCAGCAAGGAGACGGGTGCCTCCCGCTGTTCCCGGCATCTCGGATCGATGCCCATAATAGAGAGGGAGCGCCCCTTCCAAGGACCGCTGGCTGCCGAGAGCATGAATGCTCATCTCCAGCTGTCCCTGCGAGAGGATCCAGAGCAGCAGGCGCTTGTGCCGGAATGGCTAAGTTAAGCATCATGTGCTGGCGGGGCCTCAAAATACGCCGAAATACAGTTGGCTTTCGAGGGCTGTGCATTTCCTCTTCCTCTCTGCCGTCAACTCTGCTGGAAAGGAGAGGAAGACAATAACGAGCGATGATTTAGGGACCTGGCTTGCGCATTTCTTCCCTGGCTGCTTCCAGTGCGCCCTCCGGGACTTTGTTCTGCGTGTTTCATCAGTGGGGCACCTCTCTGGAAGCCAATGTGGCCGCAGAGACTTGCAGCTGCACCCCGAATTGGGGGTTATGGAGGGGAAGGCTTGCAGCTGCAGCTCCCCAGAAACGGCGCTGCCACCGAGGCCGCCGATAATTTTCTGGCCGGTTGCTGGCACTCCCTGGCTGAACGCACAGTAACAAGCGAACGGGGGCAGGCTAGGGGGCAGGCTGCAAGGGTTTTGCCGGCTGCCCAAGGGGAGGGCCTGCTCTGCACGCGTCCGGCGTCTCTCTGCCGGGGTCCCACAGACTCCCGCGGGGCTAGTCCAGAACACAAGCGCTTGCTGGGGCGGTGCTGGTTCAGCCCCGCTTATCTGATTCTGGCAGACTGGCAGCATGTTCCCCGGCGTGATGCGACACACGGAACGTAGCAACGCATTCATTTCCCTTTGTTTTTAAATCGGGTTTCACCTGGTTTGCACATTTCAGGTCAAACACAGGTTCAGACATGCGCCGTAGCTGGACACTGCAGACACTGCTCGGCTACCGGGCAGCATAGAAAATAAATAAATAAATGGGTGGATGGATGAATATGCTTCCTGCAGATGAAGAGACTGCCGTCAGTGGCATGTGCCCCTCTGAAGAAGGTGCGTGAGAAAACACACATGTCTGAAAAGTGTGCACTCATGCACTTCAATCAAAGGGAGAGGAACGGACATAGTTTGAAGGTGCGCACCGTTCATGCAAAGAGCGATGAAAGTGGGGCGATGTTTGTGTGAAAGGAAGAGAGCAGTGATCCCCAACTCTTAGGGACCTGAGTTGTGCCGGACTCCAAGGTGCAGCTCAGAGAACTTTAGCGGAGCGGAGTCTTGCTGACGCGCGTCCCCACGGGAGCACCCGCTCGAAGCCGGATTTGGCCAAGTGTCCTCTTTAGCTCAGGTCCACAGTCTCCGCGGCACCTTTGCTTGCATAGTCTGTCTTGCCCGCCGAGGTCCCTGGAGTGCAATCTTCAGTTTGCATCTTCGAGCTTGGTGGCAACTGCCGTGGGGACTTTCTCTGTGGTCGCCCCGAAGCTACGGAGTGGCTTGCTAGGAAAGATACGTCCATTGACCCAGATTGAAAGCTTCATGTCTCTCTTCCAACAGGTCTTCCCAGATTAGTTCCCAGCTTAGTTTTCTGTCTGCTTTTAGTCGAAATTTTAATTATTGCTGGTTTTAATCCCCTGTAAGCCACCCAGAGCCTTTGGGAATGGGGTAGTATATAAAGTCCAAGTCAAAAATAAATAAAAATAAACAAAGGACAGGCAAGGAGATCCGTGGCCACAAGGAAAGGATCAAAATTCGTGGGGAGATCGTGCTGCCTTCGGGAAGGCCTCCCCGGGCCCGCGTGCCTCGCTGGCCGGGGGAGCTCCAGTTGCGAGTGCGGCAGCCGGACCGCCAGGCTGGGCCTGCCCGGCCCCAGTGCCCCCCCCCCAGTGGGATTTGCAGCCTGAAGCGCCCCCTCCCTGCTCTCCAGCACCCGGTATGGACTGCCCTTTGCCAAGGGGCTTCTTCCAGCTGCAGCCTGCTTGGAGGTTCACTGCGGAGGAATTTATGTATGTATGTATTTATTATTTATTTAGAATTTTTGCATGCTGTCCCATCGCTTATAGCCTTGGGATGGCTCACATAAAATAAACAAACATAATACATAGTAGAATAATACAATTAAAAACCCCAAATCACCCTGGCTGCAAAATTAAAACCTATAGATATTATTAAGAGTTGTTAAAACATTGTTTAAATAAAAAGGTCTTAGCCCGGCGCCGAAAAACAAATAACGACAGCGCCAGGCGGACCTCTCTGGGGAGCGCATTCCACAGATGGGGCACCACCACGGAGAAAGCCCTCCTCCGGGTACCTTGCCTCCTGATGTCTCTCACGGAGGGTTCCTGGAGCAGGGCCTCTGCTGCCGACCTCAAGGGGCGGGAGGGCACATATGGAAGCAGGCGTTCCTTTAGGTATCCACGTCCCAAGCCGTCAAGGACTTTGTAGGCGATAACTAACACCTTGAATGAGCCCAGACTTCAATGGGATGCCAGTGAAGCTGGTAGAGAACTGGGGTTATATGAGAATAATGCCCAGTCCTCGTCAGCAACCTGGCTGCTCCGTTTTGAACCATCTGAAGTATCCGGATTGTCTTCAAGGGCAGCCCCATGTAGAACGCGTTACAGAAGTCTAGTCGGGAAGTCACCAGCACGTGTGTCACTGTCGCCAGGCAGTCGTTCTCCAGGTAGGGGCGCAGCTGATGGATCAGCCGAAGCTGAAGGAAGGCGCTCCTCACCACCGCAGTCACCTGAGCTTCCAAAGTCAGCTCCGGGTCGAGGAGCACTCCTAAACTGCGAACCCTGTCCCTCAGAGGGAGTGCAACCCCATTTAGGACAAGGCCCAGGTCCCCCACCCTGAGGCCCGAGCCACCCACCAACAGGACCTCCGTCTTGTCTGGACTGAGCTTCAGTTTATTGGCCCTCATCCAGCCCATCACCTCGGCCAGGCACTGGTTCAGCACAGCCACTGCCTCACCTGGATTGGTGGAGAACGAGAGGTAGAGCTGGGTATCATCAGCGTACTGGTGATTCCGCAGCCCACACCTGATGACCTCTCCCAGCGGTTTCATGTAGATGTTAAACAGCAAGGGGGACAAAATGGACCCCTGCGGTACTCCGTGGCATAGCTGCCATGGCGCAGAGCCATAGTCCCCCAGCACCACCTTCTGGAATCGGCCATTGAGATAGGACCGGAACCAGTGCAAAGCAGTGCCTCTGACCCCCAATCCCGCTAGCCTATCCAGAAGGATACCATGGTCGATGGTATCGAAAGCCGCTGAGAGGTCCAGGAGAACCAACAGGGACGCACTCCCCCGTCTCTCTCCCTGCACAGGTCATCGTACAGGGCGGCCAAGGCAGATTCAGTACCGTACCCGGGTCTGAAGCCGGACTGAAATGGGTCCAGATAGTCAGTTTCATCCAAGAGTGCTTGGAGTTGTCCCGCCACCACTCGCTCCAACACCTTGCCCAGAAACGGGATGTTGGCCACCGGTCTATAATTGGTGGAACACTCCTGGTTCAGCGGCTGGCCACTGTGAGAGGCGGTCACGGGGGCCGAGTGGCTGGCCCGGGGTGGAAGGGACTCCCTCGCTCCACCCACACTGCCCTTGCGCACATCTTGGCCCTGACCGCGCCTGGGATCCTGCGTCCAGTTCTGCTCAGCGCACCTGGAAAGGGGCCACGCTGGCTGGCCAAAGGGCAGCCAAGGGCAGCCAAGGGCAGCGGGAGAGATCTGGGGCTCAGCAGTGCCCCCTGCAGGGCGGCCACAGCAACCGGGGCTGCCCAGCTCAGGAGAAAGGCGAGCGAGGGGGGAGAGGAGGACGGGCTTAAAATAATGCATGGGGGGAGCCAGCGGAGGGGGGCATTTTCCAGTCCTCAGGACCCTGGAACCAGGGTCGGCCAGTGAAGAATTCTAGTTATGGAACTGGCCGCCATGGGAAGGGGGGATGGCCGCCCACCTGGGGGGCTGAAGAGGGACTGGACAGAGCCATGAGCGGGGAGGAGGCTCCCCGTGGCTACGGGCCGTGCTGGCCACGGGCTCCTCCCTCACCAGAGGCGGCCTGCCTGCACGCACCGGCTGCCGAGGAGCTGGGCAGGAGCTCTTGCACCCGCCCCGCGGGGGGCCTCCCTGGGCAGCTGGTTGGCCTCCATGTGCACAGCATGCTGGACTAGAAGGACCATCGGCCTGATCCGGCAGGGCCGTCCTCACGGTCGGAGGCGCTCGTGCTGCGGCCACGCTTCGGCTGGCTCCCCTCGCTGACTCGCAAGCCCCCTCCCTGGGCCAACATCCCCCTGCTCACCTGGTCCAGCAACGCGGCCGGTGAGAGTCAGCGCATGGAGAGGAGCAGCGCATGAGGCCAAGGGGTGGGCGATGGGCAACGCCTGCCCCTCTTCTCCTCGGAGCGACCAGTTGTCCGGGGACACGCGCTGGGCCGGCTGGGCTGGGCACAAAGCCCCGCTTTCGGTACGATGAGAGCAGAAGCGGAGACCAAAATGTCTGCATCTCAGTATCTGCCAGCACTGCAAATGTACCCCCCCCCCCACCATCTTGGTATGCCAAGGGGGTGAAACTGGTGAGTGGGTTGGTCTGGGGACCCGGGAGGTCCAGTTCTAGTCCCGACTCAGTCCTGCAGCTCAGCGGGTGACCTTGGGCCGGTCGCTCGCTCTCAGCCTCGCCTCCCTCACAGGGCCGTTGTGAGTCAGCCCCCTGGGGCTGCGCAGAGGGAGAAGCCACGAACATCGGCGGAAGACGTGTCCAGAACGTCAGGAGGAAGCAGCAACGCAGTGAAGCCATTTCTGATGCGAGTGAGGGAAGAAAGGGCGAAGCAGGAATGCCGCTGAAGAGTCAGAAAACAGAAAACTCGACTGCAGAGGAATAACAGAAATCTAATGTCAGCCCTGAAGAAATCCGAACCGTGAAAGTGCTTGGATGCCGCAGCTCAGTCATCAATGCAAGTGGAGGCTGCAGTCTAGACATCTGAAGAGGGCTGAAGCGTGGAAGGGCAGAATCCTTCAGCGGAGGCCAAGGAGGGGAGCACCCTCACTCCTGCGATCCCGGGCACTCTGTGGGTGTGAAAGCTGGCGAGGGGAAAAGGGAGGGTGTTCAAAGCACGGTGCTGGGGGTTTGCTTTGTGAATATCCTGGACCGAGAGAAAGACGAGCCTGAGCGCCTGGATCGCACCATGCCAGAGCTCTCCCTGGAAGCAGAAAGGGTGGAAGGGAAGCTGTGGGGCTTGGGGTGCACCCTGACAAGGAACTCTTCCTGGAGGAGGCCCTCCTGCTCGGGACGGCTGAAGCCCGAAGAAGAGGAAGACTGAATAGGAGATGGGTCGATTCACCAAAGAAGCCACGGCACTGAGTTTCTAAGAGCTGAGCAGGGCTGTCATGGATGCAGCCCAGAATCATGGACCAGCAGAGCTGGAAGGGGGCAGAAGGCCATCAGGTCCACCCCCTGCTGTGGCGGGACACCAAGATGCACCACCCCACTCAGGGGGCTGCCCAGATGCTGTCTGAATGGCTCTAGTGTGGGAGAGCCCCCACTTCCCCAGGTCGCCTTCTGGAGGTTTTCATCCCTGGGGTGGCCATGAGCTGGAAATGACCTGATGGCCCACAGCAAGAACAACAGCCGGAAAGCCTCTGTCCTGGTCTGCATGGAAGGGGGTGAGGGGGAGAAGAACAGTCCCGGCATCCGTTTCGGTTCATTTTGGGCCAGGATTCGTCAGAAGCAAGCAAGGGCGCCGGCACCATCCCTGGCCTGAAGCCGGAGCATTTCTGCGCTTCTGCACCAAGAGCGCCCAGAGCTGCGACCATGTGGAAAATGTGCCTCCGTATACTTCAGTCAATGCAGGAAAATGCATACATTAGAACAATGGGGAAAGTATCTATGAAAATATGTATGGTTTTTCATGCGTAACCCCCTATGGATACAAGTCCGAATGAATTTCAAGGGGGACACTGGGGGATCTTGGCCAAATTGGCAGTTGCTGATTCGTGCGTTCCCTAGTCTGGAAGGTTAAAATGCAAGAGGGTGATTTTTTTAAAAAAAAAAAGTTTGGCTCCTAAATATGCCAGACCATAAACTGCAAGAACGAGGTTGGTTCGTCCGTCTCCCGTCAGGATGGCCCTTAACTCGAGAGGGCTCTGCGGGTGACGGAGGCCAGCCGTTGCATGTTTGTTTGTTTATTTATTTATTTCAGGGACAGATGAGTGACATTTTGACAAGATGCCTCCGAAGCAACCTGCCACTTTCCACTGCTTAACACAGCCAACAATAAAACCACAAGCAACAATAAAATACGCAGCAAGAGGCAGACGAGATCGATAAACAGCAGTCAATGAAAGCGTGGCCCCCACTGAAAGGCAGCGGCAGCGATCTAATTAAAAGCATCGGTGAAAGGAAAAATGACAACCTGCCGCCTAATTGATAACAGGACAGGCGCCTTGCCAAGCTTTCGGTGGGGGGGGAGCTTTCCACGGGTGCTGCCTTCCAAAGGAGGGACACCCGGGAAAGAGGCCGTCCTCGCCCGTCCCCCCAGCCCACCTCACTTGTCTCTGGAGCGGAGAGATGCTCCAGAAGGACGCTTCTGCGATCCGGCAGGGTGGGCAGGGCGGCGTGGGCAGCCAAGTCCCTCGCTTGGCTGATGCTCCAGACAGCATCCGTCATTTCCCTCCAAGGAGCCCTCAGTTTTGCGGGGCAGGGAAGGAGGCCCAGGGAAGGATCGGTGGCTAATCCCTAAAACACCCCCTTGGCTGCCATTCCTGGCTTCATTCCACAATTCACCCAGCCAGACCCCTTAGGCTCCCCCCCCCCCCCCCCCCCCCCCCCCCCCCCGGCTTGCAACGTTTCAGTACCGGCATGCTACTGTTTACTCACTAAAAATGAAGAGGGAGGCTGGGTGTTGGTCATCTTAGCTCCCTGCCATGCAAGCCCTCCCATTCCACCGGCCACAGTCCCCCCTGGAGGAACAGCGGATGTCCAAGACCGCCACTCTTCTCCGGATCGGCCTGGCGGCGTGGCCCGCTCGGACCTTGGGTGCTTCTCTTTGCAGCTTTGGTTAACGTGAATGTGAAGCGCTCACGTTTCAGATGGGAAAAGTGCAGGGTTTTACCCTCTCGGTTAACGCACGCAAAGAAACGGAAAAAACAGCAAAAGAAATGCGCATTTCAAGGTGCGTGTGAATGAACGCACGCCCATTTTTCCGATGCAGTGGCAACTGTGGGGATGCATGCACATTCTCTTCCGAAGCGTGGTCCCATTCGTGTTTGGGGTTGCGAACCGGGAGTGCTGGGCTGGGACGTGGTATGAGGCAGCCCTGCTTCCCTGCCTCTCCCGTCTCCCACTTGGCTGCAAGGCCAAGCTCCCCTTTTCCAACCTGCGCTCCTAAATGAAAGGGGGTGGGAACGAAGCAACGCAATGCGGAGGCAGCGGCTGGCAGCGGCTGGCAGGTGAATTTGTCCCTGGGATCCACGTCTCCCGAGCCCTGAAGGAAGCCGTGGGAGGCATTCAGCCATGGGACAAAGATTGCTGAGGAGGACTGGGTCCCGTTCTGGGCCCCAGACAGACCTGCCATCCTCTCCCTGGTCGAGTTTGCTTCTTTTATTCCTATTTATTGCACTTCTATCCTGCCTTTCGCTCTTAACCGCTGCACCATGCTGGCTTTTCGGCTGGACGGCGCTCAGCCTTCCTCAGCCTGTCGTTCCCCAGGTCCTTTGGACTCCAGCTCCCATCAGCTGCAGGCAGCGTGGCCAATACTCAGGAACACTGGGAAGTGTAGTCCAGAACTTCTGGAGGACGCCATGCTGGGGGTGAGGAGCCCCAGGCCCTGGTCAAGAGCAGAGGCACAGCAGCTCTGGGGCAACAGGGCCTGGTTGCCCGAACCCCAGATCCAGCATGGTGGGCCCCCTGCCATGAGCATGGAGCCCCCCCCCCCCCCCCCCGCAAGGCCTTGGACCACCAGTTTCGGCTTCTGCCTCTTTCTCTGAGGTGGACACATGCAGCCCCCGCATCCCGGGATACCTGGCATCCCCACAGGGCCTCCCCCCCCCAGCCCCCCAGCCCTGTTTTGTCGCCTGAAAGCTCCACCCAAGTGCAAGGAGGCCAGTGGGCACCCGATCAGGGACGCCGTATTTCCAGCAGCGGCCTGCCGGGGATGCTTGAACCTGGAGCCCTGCGCTGGGCAGGGGGTTGGACATGATGGCCGGTCGGCCCCTCCCCACTCTACTCTCCCCTGATTCCATGATTCCGAGGCCGGGGCTGGGACTGCAGCTTTTCCATGGCCAACCAGGCAGTTTCGAACGGCCACAGGACGGTGCTTCGTTCCATTCCAGCACTCGCTCACAGTGAAGCGAGCTCAGCTCCGGGCCATCATGCAGCGAGCCTCCCCCTCTGGTTGCACACATTTTAGCACAAAAACCGACCCTCGCGAACACTCAGCTGCCCTCCGCACCATCCGCACGCACGCTGTGATCGGAGGAGATGCTGGCACAGGCAGTGTGGGGTGTGGGGAAGGTCACCTGTGGGGCTGAAGGGGGACGGGGCGGGGAGTCCGGGATCGAGGGCAGGACGAGTGAGGAAAGAACGGAGCTGGCCGTTTCCTTCACGCAGCTGGACGCATCCTGTCCTGATGAGGGAGTGAAGTTCAGTCCCTTGCCTTCAAGAAAATCGCCTTGTCCGTGCTTTCAGCTGATGCGCTGCAGCTTTCTCCAGTCTGCGACGCTGTCGCTGGGGAGAAACCGGCCAAGGAGCGGCGCCTGCCAACTTGTCCGGACGGGCGGCGTGAGCTCAGTGGGCAGGAACACCTTTCCGGCCACCACGGTGAGGGCTGTACTGGGGTTTCTTGATGAAGGCGATGCGTTCCACACAGACGCTGCTGCAAAATCCCAGACAAGGGCAGGGACCGGGCTCGTGGCGAGAGCTCCGGCGTCTATCCAATGCGGCCATTAGCTTTTGATGGACGAGAAGCAGGAAGGTTGCCAGCCTATTTCTCTGGCGGTGGGTAATTTGGATTAAACCCTGTGCTGGCTCCGTCGTCCCTTCCAACCGGAGGCCTGGTCTACCACCCCTGGGAGAAACATCGAAACCGAGCAAGTGAGGAGGGGCCTCCCGGGCCATCCAGTCTGACCCCCGGCTCCAGACGGCTCTTCTCATGACAGGCCCACCATGCGCATGTCCAGCCGATCTTGAACACCCGCACCAATGGGCCCTCAACCGCCTCCTGTGGAAGGCCCTTCCACACCCTCGGGGTCCTCACTGTCCGGAAGGACTTCCTGGCATCCAAACAGAACCTTGGTTCCTTGTCCTGCCCTCCACTGCAGGGGGGAGAAGGGCACCACCAACCTCTGCGTAGCACCCACTCACACATCTTGTAAGACCCAGCTCCCTCCGTCTCGCCTCATACCCCATCATCCCCTGCAAACCGGCCACCAGCCTTGTGGCCCTTCGCTGCACCGACTCCAACCTGGCTGTATCCCTCCTGTTCTGTGGGGCCCAGAACCGAGCGCAAGACTCCAGTTGCGGGCGCACCAGGGTCGCATGGCGTGGAAGCGACACGCCTCCCGGCCAAGCAGCCACTTGCTCGAGTGCGCACTTCGAGTGCCAAGGCCAGCCTGAGGAATGGCCAAGCTGCCCGAGAGCTGCAGCCCCGCTCCCGTGGAGGGTTCTGGGCACGGGACGCCGGCATGATGCGCCAACGGCATCTTTCTCCTCACACGCCCTTCGTTGTAGCCCATTGCTCAGCAGGAAGCGGGTTCCGTGGGGGGTGAGGAAGGCTGCCCCTGTACCGTGCAAGCACCGGTTTACTCAGGGGGCAGTCCAGTTGGAAGGCCCATCACTATTTCAAGGGAAAAGCGGCCTCTGCCGTCCCCCCGCCCCACAGCACAGCTGGAGGACTGATCTGCGAGTTGGCGAGGCAGCTGAGACGCCGCCGGGCACCTCCTTGCTCGCCGGTGCCTGCCTGCTTCCCTTCCCACCCCCTGGAATGCCCCCCAGGCCCCGTTTCCAAGGTCACTCTCGCGGACGGGGAGCCGTGACCAGCTTGGCTCTTCCCACACTGGCCGTGAAGGGGCTTGGCACTCCACACAGGGGCGCCCCGGTGGGAAGCCGGGGCAATTTTACAGCCTTCCAGCTAATTCTGCGAAGCCTCCCGTCCTTGTCTAGACTGTCTGTCTGGGGACCGCAGGATGGTGTGGTTAGTTTTTGCTTATTAAGACAAGAGCAGAACGTTTTGTGTATGGCACAGATGATTTTTAAAAGGCCTTGATATATACATATCCAGAACAAAGAAGTTTAATTTGTAAACTCTGAGGAAGGAGAGATTGCTTTCTCAAAGACATAATGCCAAATTTAGCTTACTGTACCTGACAGGTGTGTGTTCCAGCCTCTGTTTTGAATGTTTGAGTCACACAGGAATAAGATTCTTTTAGAAGTCAAGGCGGCGAGCCCAGATTTATGGGACAGCATTAATTAGTATTAACAACGAGGTGATCGCTTGGAAGCTGTCTCACTATGATGTGATTTGGAAGTCAGATAGGCGCTGCTAAAGTTCCTTGCGGGCAACACTGATGGGCAGCTCTAAAGAGACGTCCTGGGAAGAGAACGGACTCAGCAAAATGAACTCCTTGGTTATAAGCCAAAATGCTGGGAAGAGCATCTCGTCGTCCTTAAACGTTGTGCTACCTGGGCTCACGAACTTAATCTGTTCCAGGACTCTGGTCGTGACCCAAATTGGTCATGAGTCAAGTCAACTTTCCCCTTAAGGTTCAATGTAAATAAGGTTAATCCGTTCTGTAACCATTTTTTAAATCAGAAAAATGTGAAGCAAAGTGACAAAGAACAACAGAGATCGCAGCCATCTCCCCCTCCCCACCCTGAGCATGAGCGCGGCCATCTCCCTGCCCCCCCCCCAGCACAACCACCATCGCGCCCATCGTGCTGTGGGGGGGGGGAGATGGGGCGTGATCGCAGGCGCACTGGGGGAGAGAGAGACGGGTGTGAATGGGGCGCACTGGGGCAGGTGGAGATGGGTGCGATCGTGCTGGGGGCCAGGGGGGAGATGGGCGTGATCACACTGGTTGTGGGAGGGGGGGGAGATGGCCGAGATCGCACTGGCTGTGGGGAGGGGGTGGAGATGGCCGAGATTGCACCCATCTTTCCTGCAGGAGCGCGCCCGTGATCACGCACGTCTTCCCTGCACGAACACGACTGCGGTCATGGCCATCTCCCCACCTGGTCGCCTCCCAATGCGGATTTCGCGACCCACATCAAAATTTTCAGGAAAGTTTTGTTTGTGACCCAATCTGGTCCTGAACCAAGGCGTTCATGAGCCAAGGTGCCACTGTACTTGCTTTTTATTAGAAAATCTACACTGGGTCAATAAAAAGAAGAAATGGATCCCAAGCTGCTTGTGCTACCCATCTTCTGAGCACGAAGCCTGTTTCACCATCCATCAAATGACTTTAAGTGCACACTTTGGTTTGAGCATGTCTTTCAAAAGGCAGCCAAAATAATGAAGTATAAGCTGGAAGCTCCAGCGTGGATTTACAGTGGCATCTGCTCTTTTTCAATGGATGCTTTCGGAAAGGCGTGGCTTCCCTCCCGGCAGTTGCCCAAGGAAATTTGGTACATGCAGGAGTTGCTGCTGCTGCTTCAGGTCAAGGGAGATCGCTCACAAGTGGATTAACGGCCATAAACCTTGCATTACCTGAGCAGAGCCCATGCCAGGACTGGAACTCCTCTGCGAATCAGCTCAGTTCAGCTTTTCCGCGCTTGCCAAGACTGCCGAGAGCTCGCCAAGACGTCCTGCATTTCCAGCTCCATAAAACACGGCTGGGAGAAACAGCCACAGCAAACTAGCCAGGCGTTTCCTTTCCCTGCAAAAGGCCCGGACAGCTGAGAGCAGCCAAGAGCATTGCTTAAGACACATCCAAAAACAAGGGCAGAAGCGAATCCACGGTTTGTCTCTTCACTGTGGGGCAGGACAGAAGGTTTGAGGTGGGTCCAGAGGGCACCTGGCTGAGGCAGGTCAAGGACAACCCGGTTTTCTGCTCACCAGAAAATGGCGGCCCTCCCAGCTTGTGCAGTCGGCCTGAACTCCTCTGCTCCACCTTGGGGGACTTGCTTGAGGAGCGGTCCCACTGCCCTCTTGGCTTGGGTTCAGGTTCACTGGCTGCTCCCTCCAGGGTGTTTTCTGGAGTCTGAAGAGAGTCAGGGGAAGAGTTTGCTTGGTGGTGGCTGCTGCCCTCATGTTGCTTCGGTTCCCTGAGCAGCCCAGGCAAGGCAAGGCAAGGCAAGGCAAGGCAAGGCAAGGCAAGGCAAGGCAAGGCAAGGCAAGGCAAGGCAAGGCAGCCCTTTCGCTGGCGCCTTGGCCAGTCCCCTCAAGATCCGGAAGGCCCCAGGCCATGCTTTCAAGCTGGCTTTTGAGGCAGGGCCCCTGAGGCAGGGGACCGTTCCCAGCCTGGCTTGCTAACTGGAGTTGCGCTTGTGCTGTGCCATCCAGACTTCTCCGGCCCTGGGAAAGAGGACCGTCCAGGATGCCCCGTCCCGGACAGCCCTGCTCTGCTGCGTGAAGCCCAGACTGTGGCTTCCTTGAGGGAGTCCGTCCGTCTCCCGCCAGGCGAAGCAAAAGCTCTCCTGCTCTGAGGAGCTGTGGGGCCTCCCCCGGAATTCCATCCCGGCGATCCGGTCCAGCCAGGCTGGGCTGAGGAGGCCACGGCAGACCTGCTGCATGCATCCCAAACTGTGTGCACACTGACAAAGAGACCCCAGTTCTTCTAAGACCTTTTTCCTGAGAGCTTGTCTGAAACATGTGACTTCCCCCCACTTCTCTAGAAAAGAAGTCAGGGTCTTCTTTGAGTATTTATTTTTATTTATTTATTTATTTATTAAAACATTTTTATGCCGCCCCATTCGCCGAAGCCTCGGGGCAGCTTACAACAATAAATAAAACCACATAAATTAAAATATACATATAGAATAGTAATAATAATTTAAAATCCAATATACACACAATATAAAATAAGCCGCCCTGGCCAGATAAAATTCAGTAGTATTAACATTTAAAATGTTGCTTAAATAAAAAGGTCTTCGCCTGGCGCCGAAAAACAAATAACAGCGGCGCCAGGTGGACCTCTCTGGGGAGCGCATTCCATAACTTAGGCGCCACCGCTGAGAAAGCCCTCCTCCGAGTAGCCACCCTCCTACTTGAATTGAGTATTCTTCACCTTCGCGGGTGTGTGTGTGTGGTGACCTCTATCCCTCTACACAAAGCACCTGAAAACAACACAAAGAACCAAACATTGTGAGGAATACAGTTTTGGCCTGGCTGCTGGACAGTGGCTGATCCTCGCAACAGTGTGATTTTGCCAAAAGCGAAGCACTTGGGGTTGGGGGGCAGGGGGAGAGCTGTTCTACTAACGATGAGCTCCCACCCCAGACATGGCTGGCAGATTTCTCCTCCCACTGAGGCAACTCAGTAAATTGTCTGGGTGCCGTCTGGTCCAATCCAGTCTGGAGGAGCCATTTGCAAACAAGTCTCCAGAAAGACAGACCTTGATCTAAGAGAGGTGCGTGCGCACAGAGAGAGATATTTGCACTAGTTCTGCATGGCCATGCAATGCAATCCAGTAAAGGCTGGATCTCAGCTGTCAAGCTTGCTTCTCAAACAGGGCAATCGTGATAAAATGGGACACTGGGCTCAAAGCAGCAGAATGAGGTTCAGGAAGAAACACAGAATCAGAGAATAGTTGAGTTGGAAGGGGCCAAGAAGGCCATCCAGTCCACCCCCTGCTGTTGCAGGACACTGCGTCACACCGTCCCACTCAGAGGGCTGTCCAGTTTCTTTTTGAATGTCTCTAGTGCGGGAGAGGACAAGTGCCAAGTCCTCCACCGAGGAAAAAGAAACCAAGGGCATTGATACAAGATGGGGAATACGTGGCTCAACAGAACTGGAAAAGAAAAGGATCTTGGAGTAACTGTGGATGATAGGCTAAACATGAGCCAACAATGCAATGCAGCCGCCAAAAGGGCAAATGCAGTTTGGGATATAGTAACAGAAGTATTATTTCCAAATCACAAGAAGGAGTAGTTCCTCCATACTCCTCACTGGTCAGACCCCACCTGGAATCCTGTGTCCAGTTCTGAGCACCAAGATTTAAGAAAGATGCAGGGAAATTAGAAAGGGTCCGGCGGAGGGCGACAAAAGTGATCCAGGGTTTGGAAACGCTGCCCTGTGAGAAGAGACTGGGAGGACTGGGCATGTTCAGCCTTGAGAAGGGAAGGCTGAGGGGGGACTTGAGATCCCACTGTAAGAACCTCAAAGACTGTCCCAAAGAGGAAGGTCAAGATCTCTTCTTGCTGATCCCAGAGTGCAGGACATGGAAGAATCAATTCAAGTTGTGACAACCCAGGTTCAGGCTGGACATCAGGAAGAGCTTCCTCCTTGTCAGAGCAATACGGCAGTGGGACCAGCTGCCTGGAGAGGTGGGGGGCTCTCCCACACTGGGGACATTCAAGGGGAAACTGGGTGAGTGAGATGGTGTGACTTGGTGTCCCGCAGCTGCGGGGGGAGGGGTGGCCTCAGTGGCCCTTATGGCCTTTTGTGATTCGAATGCCGGCCTCCCCCTGCTCAGATTCCCACCCTCACCCCCAGGTGAGAGGCAGTCTTGTCAGTGCTGCCCTGGGAATATTTCCGATAGGAGACAGGCTTGGAAGGGCTCTGAAACTCCCTGCCCCAAACCTCAGTGAGCACCATCTTTGGCATTCTGAAGGCTCGCTCAATCAATATTCCGAATGCACGCTTGCTTCTGAACATGTTTTGTCATTCTGTCAAGTGGCACTTATCGCTCTCATCCAGCCACACCAGTGGCCGGTGGCTGTGAATTCCATGCCATATTTTCATGCGCTGCGCAAAAGTGCTTTCCTGTATGGCCCAGAACCTGCCCCACGTCCATTTCACTGGGTGACCCTGCAAGTTCTGGACTAGGGGAGAGGTGTATTCGTCAAGTCCTATCATGCTGCCGTTTTGGTACCCGCTCTGATACTCTCAGAGGTGGCAGACGTTACTCATCCGATTGGGCATGTTAGATCCCTTCAGCTCTGGGAACCCTCGGGGGACAAGCGGTGAAAAAGACTCCAGGAGTTAACCAGGTGGCATTCGGGAAGCAAAGCCTTAGAACATGGAACTGGGCAAACGACCATGGCAGAAAAAATGGACTAAGGCGAAATTAAGATAGCAGAATATCTTATCTTCTGTAAAGTGTGGTACGGTTTTCGTTCCTGACTCTTGGTGATCTCTGTGAAAGCTTTCACTCAGGACTAGGAGAGCAGCAGGGAAATGTCTTCCTATGCACACCAGGTGTCCTTTTATAAACTGGGAGTCTGGGAAGGTCCAAGGCAAATACATGAGGGAGCTGACACTGGAGGCAACCGCCTTTGCTCCGGGCACCGATGCTGAGGGGGACGATTTCAGACACGGCGTTGCTTGCTGCCACGGAGAGCTGCCCTCCTGCCCTCTTTGCCCCTCCATCAGGGAATCACGCCCTGCGGAAGAGCACGGAAACGGCTCTACTCCCTTTCGCCAGGGTGCTGTCTGAGCTGGACCAGGCGCAGCATCCCAAGCGGCTCCTCTCTCCCCTCCCACTCCTCTTGTGCTCTCTCTCTCTCTCTGTGCTGCCTTGGCCAGCAGAGTGTGCTCAAATCCATGTGCTCCCACTGCAAGGGAGTGATGCAGCTTTTCCATGCTAATCGAGCATCTCCCGTCCTTAATGTGGAGTGGCTGCAAGCGAGGAGCGAGGAGCGTTTCCGGCCGCGTTCTGAGATGGCAAAGCAGCGTTCTGGGGAGTTTTCTGCGCAGGCGAATGAGCTCTTCTGGATTAGGAGAGCCTCCAGTCACTCCCGCGGCTCACTTCCAGAGGGCGCGGAGGGCAAGCTGCGCACTAATCTATCTGCACAGCTTTGGAAAAGCAGGATCTTTTTCTGCTGAGAACGCAAAAGCTGGTCTTGACTCTTTTTTAACGTCAGCGTTACTTATATTTTCATTGTGTGTCTTTCCCTTGTGAAATGACCTGAGAAAGCAAGAGGGGGAGAAGGAGGCTTGTGGCTGATGGGGCAGGAGACTGGCAAACAAATCAAGAAATGAATGAGGGGGGAATCAAAGTCGCCGTCATCGTGGGGCCCCTGAATGCTCCTGTGCCACGATCTGAGGCTCTCCACTGATCCGCATCCTGAACCACCTGGTTGCAAGTTTTACCAGTTAAAGAGCCCCCATTCATAGAAACAGAGAAACAGAGCGGGTCAGAAGGGGTCTCCTGGGCCATCTAGCCTGACCCCCGGCTCCAGCCAGCTCTGCTCACGACATGCCCACCATGTGGACGTCCAGCCTATCCTTGAAGACCCGCACCGGTGGGGCCTCAACCACCTCCATGGAAGCCCATTCCACACCCTCGGGGTCCTAACAGTCAGGAAGTGCTTCCTGGCAACCAAACTGAACCTTGGCTCCCTGAGCTTTGCTCCATTGGAGCACGTCCTGCCTTCCTCTGCAGGGGAGAACAGGTCTCTCCCCACCTCCACGTGACACCCCCTCACATACCTGTATGTCACCAACAGATCCCCTCTGAGTCTCCCCTTCTCCAGGCTGAAGAGACCCAGTTCCCTCAGTCTCGCCTCATACGGCTTCCCCTGCAAACTGGCCACCAACCTTGTGGCCCTGCGCTGCACTGACTCCAACCTGGCTATATCCTTCCTGTAATGAGGGGCCCAAAACTGAGCACAAGACTCCAGTTGCGGGCGCAACAGAGTCGTGTAGAGGGGCAGTGATCCCTCTCTCGATCCAGAAGCCGCGCTTCTGGCTATGCAACCAAGGGTGGCGTTCACCCTCTTGGCCACTGCATCACACGGCTGGCTCACTGATGCTTTGAAGGCCAAGTGGGGATGTGCCAGGAACGCACTTCAGGGACCTCTAGGATTGGCCTGGATTGGCCCCTGGATTCTGGCCCATACACGGAAACACAGAAGAGTTTTAACCAAGAGTCCGTTTGCATGTTGGCCCTGCCTCTTTTGCCTGTGAACTCGCCCACCAAAGGACTACGGGGCCCAAGAGCGTCTCCGAAATGAAATCTGGCTGCCAGACTCAAAGATGCCCAATACCCCAACCTTAACAGGCACCTCTGCCCTGAATCGGAAAGCTTTTCCAGCTGGCATGAGTTCCAAATCACCCCAGTCCAAGTCCAGACAACACACGGTCTTCCACTTCAAGGTGCCCATGATTTGTATATTTTTAAGGCAGAGAAATTTGCACAAGGTACGGTTGCAGTTTGCATGGCGTGCTGCCACAGTTTCCCCCATTGTAGATGGACAGCTGCAGTTCGTACAAGCTGCGTTAATCACCGCTGCAATCTGATCCGATTGTGCAAATCGTGGCACGTTTGATGCAAATCCTGTCTTTTGAAAAGCATACAAATTGCAGCTTGCTTTAAAAGTGGAGGCTGCAGAACAGAAGCATAGAAACACAGAAACAGAGAGAGACAGAAGGGGCTTCCGGGCCATCTAGTCTGACCCCCGGCTCCAGCCATGACAGGCCCACCATGTGCACGTCCAGCCTGTCCTTGCACACCCTCATCGATGGGGCCTCAACCACCTCCCCGGGAAGCCCATTCCATACCCTAAAAGCCCCCAGCACGCGGTATTCCCAAGCGGCCTCCCATCCAAGTCCTAACCCAGCCCGGCCCTGCTTAGCTTCCGAGGCCAGAAGAGATCAGGTGCTTGCAGTGCAGTTTAGAACAGCGCCCGGCTTGGCCCCATGGCAGTGAAGTGTGTCAAAGTCCTCGGTGCTTAAGCGAGTCGCGTTCTTCAGTATTATCCACCCCAAGTCCTGGTTTTGGAGGCATCCGCCAGGTGACACCAGGAGACCTCCAGTGGCGCCCAGTGTGTTCCCTGTCCGCCAAATGGCCACTAAAGGCAAGCAGGGCATGAGAAGGACACTGAGGTGTCAGGGCAGGATCAGTCTGGGCCAGCTTGCTCTGGCTCAGGGCAGCCAGCCAGATGACTCCGAACCAGCCCTTGTCCGTATGAGCCCTTCAGTGGCCGCGGCCTAGTAGAAGCTGCCACCTCTTTCCTCCTTCAGACAACTCACAGGCTCACTTGCAGTTGCGTCTGGGTTATTATCAATGCTTTTTTTGTAAAAAAGAAAAAAGGTGCTGGAACTCACATCTTGGGGTCACACTTTGACACTAAAGAAGATTTTCAATTCACCAACTTCTTTTGAAATAAAGAACTTATTTACCTTTTGCACGTAGCCAGTCACTCTACACACACATGAACGTAATGGTCGTCGCCGGCAGGAAGCACTCAGCGCACGACCAGACGACCAATCCCAAGCCGAGCAGCATCCTGAGCCGAGCAGCGCCCTCACAAGCAGCGCCAACACACAAGCTGCCCCCAGGCACTGTCTTAATGGTTTCTGCCGCCGACCTGCTACGCCCAACAGGGCGATTCACAATCACTTGGAAAAATCCATCAAGAAAAGGTGCCGGAACGCCGTTCCGATGCGTTCTATGACAAAAAAAGCCCTGGTTATTATTATTTATTTTATTCATTTTATTTATTAAAACATTTTTATGCCGCCCCATTTGCTGAAGCCTCGGGGCGGCTTACAACAATAAATTAAAATACCATTTTAAAATATATACATTAAAATACAAATATATAATATAAAACATACAATATAAAACAAGCTGCCCTGGCCAGATAAAATTCAATAATATTAACATTTAAAATACTGCTTGAATAAAAAGGTCTTTGCCTGGCGCCGAAAAACAAATAACGACGGCGCCAGGCGGACCTCTCTGGGGAGCGCATTATTGAACGGTGGGTTGTGGTTGAAATGCGGGTCACCATATTGCCTGCTCTGCTAACACACCAGGGCTTGTTAATGATGAGCATAACCCGTGGTTTGTTACTGGGTGATGAAGGATGGATCATCCATACAAAAGTTCTTATTCTGCAGGCACTTTGGAGGGTGAGTCTGTTGGGCTCTGATTTTAACAGATTAGGGCTAATATTCATTGCTGCTCGCATTTTATTATTCTATAATGTTATAATTTCACAATTTTATTATTTTATATATTGTGTATAACCACTCTTGTATTGATTGTTTCGTGTTATACCTGCTTCTCAATTGATTTATCTTACTTTATTTAATTTATCTTTTTACATATTATTAACTGTTTATTCCTCATGGTTTGGCTACTCTTGATTTTATCGCTATTATTGGTTTTACTGTATCTGTTGATTTTATTGCCTTGTATGATGGTACTGATTATACCGAAGCTGCCCAGACAGTCGATGGCTAATCAGGTAGTAGATAAAGCAAATCAATAAATAGGAAAACCATGCTTAGCTAGCGCAGCTGGCTTCAGACGACTTGAACGCCGACATTCCAGCCGCGACCCAGGCACGCTCAGCTCCAGAGCAGCCCCCCGTGCAGGTCAGCCGGCTGTCTGGACCCTGTCCGGGTCTGGAAACAAGTGCTTGCTGGCGGCTCAGTCCATCGCACCTCCGCTCAGAAGCGCATGCCCTGGAGCCCACTGGGGAGTTGGAAATTCCGGCCCGTGGGGTGACTGGGGTGGCACGCTGGCTCCTCCCAGCCCTTCCGCACTGAGCTGGAAGGCCTACATTTATTGTAAGCATTCCTGAGACATTTGTAGGGGGTGGGATAGAAAAGCTTTGGGTGGGTGGATAAACAGGGGCTCCAAGTGCTGTTGGTGTGACCTGCCCGTGGAGCTTCGGTTGTTGGACGGTACAGAGACAAGGAAGATGATGAGAAAGACAACTTCGCGGAATGTGTTTAGGGTTCCCCCTGGGCCTGGAAGCCCTGCAAGAACAAGATTCTCAGCTGCAGGGGAGATTCAAAGCACATCTGTGCGGCCTTTCTTAGAAACCACTTGGCACAGGTACCGATGCTGCTCAGTGGGGGAAGATGTGCTGGATGGGGTGGGGTGGGGTGAGGACTCAACATGCGTTATTCTGCCCCAGTGTTTTTTGTTTTTTTGGATCTAAGCACATCTTCATGGATCTAACTGCATCCTCATGGACTTATGGCCCAGTCATCCCAGGCGCTCAGTGAGAACCTCTACAGCATTACCTGAAGACACACCTGGATGTACTTTTGCCTGTGGTCCAGGGACCAAGGCAGAGGTGCGTATAAACTCCTGGGCTTCAGCAAGCTCACCTGCGGCCACCTCGCCCCCATTCCCTCGGGAGCAGGGTGCCTTCTCCCACCTGGCTGCAGAACAACATGGCTTCAAAGGCTGGGCTGTGAGGGACGCGGGACTCTTCCAGCAGCCAGGCCGGGGGGGGGGTGCCAGGGCGGGGGCTGCATCGCGCCCTCGCCTGGGAGGCTCAGCATCTGGTGTGCGGCGGGCTGTTGAGATGACAAGGCTTCCTTCGCTTCCCAACTTTGGCAGGAGCGCAATTAACTCAATTTGTCTGGACCTTCTCTTTGTTGACATTTCTTCCCCTCCAACCGTCTCACCCTAATGCTCGTTTAGTGCTCCATACAAAAGATGGCAGCCTCTTGATACCGCACGATGGAAATCAGGGCACTGTGATGAGGCTTGCTGACAGCTCTTTACTTCAGCAGCTCCCGGAATGGAGTGCCAATCTAGTTTTAAAAAAGTGCCATGCCCACGGCTGCAGGGACCATCGCTCCGCTGGGTGGCTGGTCTATTGCGTGAAGAAGTCTGAGATGGATATTAGGATGGTGAATGGCTGTATTCCCAAAATAACGTGTTACAGTACTACACAGTGGAAAATGTAATTATCTCAGAGGCCTCTTGGATCCACCACCTTTTTTAATCAACGGTGACATCCTGATGAAACCTAATTGTTATTCTACTGCAACCTGCGATAAACATTCCAATAGGGAGTCTTCCCGAGGCCAGGAGACCAACCCCAGTTTCCTCCACATTCTGCCCTGGACTCCCACCTGGTCATTTGCCAAGGTCAGGGTGCCTCAGACCCCCAGACCCCTTATGGGATCTCCTCTCCGCTTTCCCCACACAACCCTCACAAGAGCGTTCTGTGCTCCTGCTGGGTCTGATCTCAGCTCCCATCTTCCCTGACAACACCACAATGGCCATGCACAGGTGCAACGGGACTGGAGTCCACTTCCAGGCGGTGCCTAGAAGGACTGAAGGGCGTGAGAACGTGTGAGGTGGCATCTGCGTGAGACCTCTGGCCCAGCGGAAAGTCAATCGGGGGCTCCTGGCTGGGGAGCTTCATGGAGCTCGCTGGTCCTCGCCGGTCAAGCATCGGGTTCAAAGGCCCACCTGTGCCCTTGCCGTGTCTTCAGGAACCGTAGCCCTGCATCTGAGGTCTTCACAGAAAGCTTCCCTGGGCAAAAAGGAGGCGAAGCTGAGCAGCTGTGAGGAAGGGAAGTTGCCGGGAGGAGTGAAAAGAGCATAAGAACGCCGGAGAAAGACTGTGCACGCCCGTTTGCATGTTGAATATGCATATTAAAATGATGCCGTTTACTTGGCGCTAACCCTGGGAGAGGTGTCTTTGTAGCGACCCTGGGCTGTTCTTCCTTCCTCAGTTCTGCCCATGACGAGCCCGGCGAGTGTCTGGTAGCGTGTGCACCGGGGCCCTCGATTCCTCTTCTTATTTCAAAAGACTCCAAAGAGAATATCAAACTTTTTTTCCTGCCAATAAGACAGAGGGGTCGATAAACATCGCCTGGAGATCATCCGGCTGTCTCACCCCGTCCCTCACAGCATCAGCTGCTGAAGCGGCAGACCGCCAAGATCTCATGTGGGTTCCTTGGAGAGCATTTCCCTTTCCTTCGCGAGAATCTCTGATCACTAATGAGGGCCCAGGAGGTGTCTCGAAACCCATCCACCTTGGCCCACACGAGTGGATGATATTGTCCTCGCGACCATGCATTTGATCCGGGCCAGTGTCAAAGCCGGCAACACCGCTGGCGGACGAGCTGCTGCTTAATCAGCAATCAAACTGTACAGCCGTCTCCTTGCAACGAAATGCCAGACGAGAATAGAGACGGCGTCCC
This sequence comes from Varanus komodoensis, assembly GCF_004798865.1. Taxonomy (NCBI): domain Eukaryota; kingdom Metazoa; phylum Chordata; class Lepidosauria; order Squamata; family Varanidae; genus Varanus; species Varanus komodoensis. The sequence continues at coordinate 66,000,390 of NW_025335761.1, forward strand.
AGATCACTCCTCTTCCCTTCCCTGGCCTCAAAGACTGGGAGATTTATTAGCTCTGCCGGCTGAGAATAAATCAAGACCTCGGCTCCCATGGACAGAAGAGCAGCCCCAAGAATGCTCAGGGCCTTGAACAGTCCAGTTAAGTTCGGGGCGAGTTTCCGTGGATGCCAACAGGAGGCCTGGACAGCCACCTGTGCCTGTCAACCATCTTGCATCTTTACCCTTTATATCTGGTGAAATGGAGTAGAAAAGCGACTTTGGCCATGGAGGCCATAAATGTCTTATGAGAAGGCAGCGGGAACGCCTTTCCGAGGCCGCCCTGCTGGGTACAGAAAGTTGCCTCTCTCACCTTTGGTTTTATCACCAAAAATCATTTCTCTCTCCCCTGCCCCAACTCCACCCAATTAAGAAGCTAGCAAATGAAGTATCTGCTTCATTTCTGTTTATGTTTCCTGTGTTAAAACCTTTCCTCTCATCCTCTGACTTTCTGCTGAACTTCATAATCTCCCGCCTCTGGAGGAAAGTTCACTGACTCCCATGTAAGCAGACTAAAACTTTGGCCATGGAACTATTAACAGCTTGGCTGAAACTGTCTGGCGCTTTGCTTTTAGAGTATATATTTATCACATTTAATATGTTCTAATGATTGTGGTTCATATTGACTTTGTTATACTGCTAATGGATGGTAGTGCGTTTTGCCCTGAGCTAGGTTCCTTTTGGGGAGCACAAACTGACCGAAGGAACCGGAGAAAGCAGAAGCCACGCAGGTGAGGCCACCTGTGGGAGGGGACAGCAGCACCCTCCCGTGGCGGGCGCTGAGAAGTGAGCCGGCACTGCCCTGCTGATGGGGTTTGGCCGTTGGGGTGGGTGCCACCGATAGCCTTGATCGCTGTTGCTTCTCCCCTGGCGTGCCTTCATTCCAAGCTAAACGATTCCAGAGATGATGGGTGGGAGTTGCCAGACGAAATCCTTAGTCTATGTCTCTCTCCCATGCAGAGGGTGGTTCCAGACTGATTGCCCCAAGTGCTACCCCCGACAGGCAAGCTACGGGCATTTTGTCTTGAACCAAGGATCCAAGGCTCAATTTGGATGCCAGGAAGCACTTCCTGACGGTTAGGACCCCAAGGGTGTGGAATGGGCTTCCCCAGGAGGTGGCTGAGGCCCCATCGCTGAGGGTGTTTAAGGGTAGGTTGGACATGCACATGGTAGGAGCGTCATGAGTGGAGCTGGCTGGAGCCAGGGGTCAGACTAGATGGCCTCGTAGGCCCCTTCTGACTCGCTCTGCTTCTATATTTCCTTTATCAGAGGGTTTTGTTTTCCTGGTAAAAAGAAGTGGCAGGAAAAAATGGAGAGAAAATGCCTGGCCCGGCTGTGAAATCATCTGGATTGGCCCGTCAGAATCTCACTGGGGACACCCAGAGACGTCCCGACTCCACACACTTCAGGTTTGCTCCAAAGGCGCCGCTCCAGGATCCAAGGCAGAGTGTCGCTGCTCCCTTGCCTCGCCCAGTGAGAAGCACAGGATTGTCGAGGTGTGTGGCAAACACTCTGCATGTGCACCCAGGAGAGGGGCTCGCTGCGCAGTGAATGGCCCAACCCTGAAGAAGCACAGAGACAAAAATAACCCAGCAGTTGAAGACGAGCATGAGGGCTGCTCCTCTGGCATTTGCTCCAGCCCCCGAGAGCAAGAAGATGGGAAGGGGGCCTGGTGCCTCAGGAGGCGTGCCCTGCGGCTGGCAGAGATATTGTGCAACGGCACGGATTGTGGTTGCTCAAAAATTGCCCTCAGTGCACACTTTTCCTGGATCGCTCAGGCCCATATCCAGGTGAGCAGGATGGAGTGTCTGGGACCAGCAGAGATGCCCCGTGCTGCCTTGGCCGTGGGTCTATGGAAATGTCCCCATCCTGTCAAAGGGCCCCTCCTGCAAGCATATCCAAGCCCACTGGTCACTCGCCGGCAAGCCCGTTTGCGACGTCGCGCCGCGTCATCAGCAATCCAGGGCCCCGTCACCCGCAGCTTCCGTTTTCTGGCTTTGTGGAGCGTGAGCGGGCATGACATAACCTTAGCTCTGGTCTTCAAAGGGTAGGTTTCCCATCATGGAGTTTCCTGGTGTCTGAAAAAAGCAGAAGCACAAGCCGAAAAGCAAAACTCAAAACACAAACCATTAACAGAGCGGAGGTGTGCAAGCACAGAGAAATTTCCCCCTGTGAAATTTCGGAGAAGAGCTTACTCCGAGCTCCACCTTGAAAGCAACTTCGTTCTTATCTCAGCCTGCAGTCCCTGGTCCTTCTGTCGGAAACTGGATGGGCACCTTGTCGTTCCGAGCACGGCAGTGTGTGGGCGGCATTCGCACTTCGGAGTGGAGCCGAGTGTGCCCAGCTTCATTCTGCGAGCCGCCGCTGCTCGTGCACTTTGATGGGGCAGGAAAATCTGGATCATTTTAAACCTGCTGCTCAGAAGTTCACCGAACCAACGAAAGCCACGTCTTTTCAACAAGGCCGAACCATGGATGAGAGCCGCTTTCCCCCGAATCTGAAAGATACACCAAGCCATGGATTGACGCAGAAATGGGTCTCTTTCGGTGTGCGTCCACGCTGTGCCAGTGGCAATTCACACGTTGCACAGCCGTCGACCTCCTTGGATAGAGCACGGATTCCAGGGGAACGATTTGTGCGTCTTTTTGATGAGCAGTAGAATTTGAAGCTTGATGCGGGAACTTCCCTTTGCAACTCATCTTTAATATCTACCTACCTACACATTTGCCTATCAGTGTTTTCTTTTTGCACACCTTTCGACCTAACCTGGACCCTCAGGGCAGTCAGTGGAACATCAAGTCCCACGTGGTCCGTCCTTGCGGGGAAGGATTTCCACCCTGTGGGGCCTGGGGAGGGGGTGGCTGGTGTTGTTCCTATCAGCCTGCTGCCGCCACCAACCGCTGGGGGATTTCCCAGGCAGTGGCTTCCCCCTACCCCCTCCAGGACCGGGTGTGAATGGGATGCCGCCATCGCTACGCCGGTTTAGCAATGGCCTTCCCGTTTGTGGCATCACTGGTGCCTAGGTTATGGGCTTGCATGAGCCCGTGAGCCTCATTTCCAGGTGCTCCCGGGTGTTCCTTTTCCAAGAGAACCCAGGCTTTGCTCAGTGGCTTTCCTAAATAGCCCGGAGAATGGCCCTGAGCCGCCAGGCGGAGAGACTCGAGCCAACGGCCAGACCGTGTCAGGCATCTTGGCTTCCTGCCTTCAAATCTAGTTAAGGCTGTTGGCCTAGCACCGCCATGCCCTTCTGGAAAGGCGTTTTGACAGGCAGGTCAGCTCTTTCCTGCCTGCATCATTTGTCACTCATTCGGGCACTGATGTTTCACTGACAGGCGGAAGGGAGGAGGGGGCCAGGTAGCTCTTCCTTTCCGAACCGCTAATCTCCTCCGTCGGTTCTGGCCCGAAGCAACATTCCCACTTGCAAGCATGCATCACATCTGCGCCTCTGACACACTCTGTGTAAACACAACCACCTTTCACTTCCAAAGCATCTCTCCGAAAGTCACACCCTTAGGTGTACACATAAGGTTTTTTTTAAAAAGGCATGTGTACACCTAAAATTTAAATAGAAAGGGAATACCATTGCTAGCTTGAGACTGCAAATCAACCAACAATCTTAGCACTCTTTAAAGACTACTTTAGCATGTCTAGTCGCAAAATGTTTTGGGACTGTGACACAGGTAAAGATCACCGGATGGCTGGCATTTGAATCCTTCTGAAAGTGTGGTTTGCACACTCCCCTGCTCACCAGCAAGTGCTTATGGCTCTGCTGACCTGGTGTTACAAGCTCAGCTCTCCATCTGGTGAAGGAGACGTCATCCCTGAGGGCTTAAGCCAAAATCGTTTTGCTAGTTTCGGAGGTGCCACAAGGTGGGTTGCTGTTTTTGCCAGAAGCGGAACTGAGCAGGCTGCCGAACGGGGCGCTTCTCCTTGCCGGCGTCAACAGATGCTAACATTAAAAGTTTCTGTTTTGCTGCCACTGCCAACCTGCATCTTCATGGTTTTGCTAATTGCACGATAGGTCGTCACCATGATGAGTAGGGAGGCGGGTCATTCGATCAGTTTAGCAGATGTTTCCCAAGGAATTTTTCCTCTTTACTTCTTGTTTTGACCAATGTTTCTGGACAACCTGCTTGGCGGGCTGACAGCAAAGGCTTTCCTGGAAAAGGCAAGCTAGTCTTGGAAGCACAGGTGTGATGTTGGCCCACGCCATGTGCCTTCCCCAGTGCTAAACCTGGGTTTGCTGCTGCATCGTGTGTGAACTGTCCCCTTGAACTGGCACAAGAGACTTGGGAAGGCAGATCCTGTCTTCACACTGTCCCCCGACTTTCCCTCCGCTTCCCCAGCTCCAACCACCTGTGGCTTTCTCAGCTGCAGAGAAGGAGGGGACTTCCGAATGCTGGGACAGGGTGGCCAGTGCTGACCAGTGGCCACAGGGACACTGGTTTGCTGGCCAGAAGAATGGGAGGCCGGGGAGGTACCTTACACGTAGAGAAGGCAGGCTCTTGGTCCTGGTGGCTTAGGAAGGGGAGGGTGGAAGGAAACTCGGCTTGTTTGAAGTGGCCCCCTCACACACAGGTGCGAGGAGAGCTTCCCTCCACTGGCCGCGGTCCTTCTGTCCAAGGCTGTCATTCCTAACGCCGCGTCTTCCTTCACGCAAGCTTCAGCTTCCTCTAGCCCCCTGGATGGACACGGGACGCCTTCGCCTCGCTGCCAGGCCTCCACCTGCCCTTGCCTCTACCTCTGTCTTTGCGGCTCTCTACCTGTGCTGCTCTCTGTCTTCCCATGCATCACACACTTGCCCACTTCTCGCCCCTCCACTTGCTTGCATATTTCTTTTCTTAGAGCCTCCTCCCCCCCCCCCCCCCCCGTGGCCCCTGCGTCTGCCACTTTACTCTCTCACTCCACATATTTGACTGGTTTCCTTGTCGTAGCGCTCAGAAATTATTCAAAAACTCTTGTTTTCTTTATTGGAGTTCTCTCTCGGTGCTTTAACTCGATGCTCTCCGTCACGCTCTCCTTCCTTCCCTCCCTTTTCCTCTCCCTCTTCCTCCTCCTGCACAAAAAAGGACAAAGAGGGCCGAGCGAGCACCAGTTGAGCCATTTCGCCAGTGTGGAGGGCCTTCGTTTCCGGGGGAAATCCTGCGAGGACCAGGGGTGCCTTCGGATGCGCTCCTGACACTCGCCACCAGTGGGTCAGGGTGGGCAGGCGGGCAGACAGGAAGAACGCTCCCCATTCTGTTGTCCTGTGCAAAGAAGCCTCTCCTGGAGAGAAGGAAATATTGTTAGCGTGCCAAATCGAAGTGCGGAGGGTGACTCACCACCCTAAAATAGGATCTGGAAGGCACCGGCATCCCCGCATGTGTGAAAGCAATTGCACCGCGGGCTCGGTGTGAAGGGAGGAAGTGTGTGCTCAGATGCCAAGCCGGGATTGCTGAGCGATTCAGATTTTGACTCCCGACGTGTTGATTCCTCTTCAATGAGCAGGCGGAAGCAAAGCCAAATGAATGGATGCTTGCATTCTCGAGCTGCCTCCGGGCCTTCTTGGCCTGCAGCAGGGAGGAAGCTGGGCTGGTCATGGAGGGCCTTCGTGCCACCCAAGTCAGAGTGGGGCTGGGCAGCCCATGGGCCTGCAGGTGTGGGCATGCCAAGAGCATGACCAAGCCGGAGACCCGGCCGGCCGGCCATCACAAGGCATGGGCTTGGCGCAGAAGGAGGGGGGGCTTGACACAATGGGAGATGCCTCTGCGCCGTCTTAGGGAGGACATTTTGCATGCAGGCTGGGGTGCGGAGCACTGGCAAGAAGAGAAAGACACTTTTTTCTTGGAGACCCACTGCTCTACAAGGCCAGCGACTCCGGGATATGAGCGTGACCCAGCGGAAGACTATGAGACCAGCATCTCCTGCTCCACTGGAGCTGCCGGCCCCAGTCTTACTGGGAGGTGCATCCATTCCAGGTTTTGGGCTCACCCATGAATGAGTCCCGGTGTTCGTAATCGCCCAGGATTCCCCATGGAGACTGGGAGCTCTTTTCTGCCGGTGTGTGCCAAGCACCGAGGTCACTCCGCACTCTGTAGTGGCAATGAACGGCCCCTGCCACGTTCTGACCTCTGCGGCTCTCCGAAGACTCGGACGGTGACAGAGTTCTGTGCGACAGAGAGGCTGGCGATGTCCTGCCACGTCATCCCTGACTTACGGCGGCCCCGGGGATGAAGGCCCCCTAGCGCCCTGCTCTTGGCAGCCTGGCTCAGCTCTTGCACTGAGGCTGCGGCTTCCTCTGTGGAAACCTCCCCCCCCCATCTCTGCTTTGGCCTCCCTTTGCCCCCTCGCCTCATCTGCCTTCGGCTTCTCCAGGGTGCCTGGCCTTCCTGCCATGCGCCCAGAGCACCAATCAGCGATCCCGACGGGGCCAGCTGGGCTCCCTGATTTGCTGGCTGTCCCCAGCAGGGCCGCCCGAGCGCTCCAGCGATGAGGACGGCCTGCTGGAGTGCATTGCCGAGCTTCTCAATTTCCTCGAGAAAGGAAGCCGAGAGGCGGGTGGGCCTGGCGCCGGCGGCAAGGCATGTGCCTTCTGAAGCTGCCGTCTGTAGGAGGCACGGGCTCGGCAGCCAGTGGCTGACCTGCCTCCGGTATTCGGGGGCTTGCGGGGGCCAGCTGCGGGGATGAGCTGCACAGGAGTGCAGAGAACGTCCTTCTGGCGTCATCCACGGGGCAGGCTTCAAAGCCACACTGCATTCCTCCGCAAGGAGGGAAAGAAGAAGTATGAGCACGTGAGCAGCTCTGCATCCCAGTAGCCCATCAACAGACCACCCAGCCAAGCGGCAGCCCCCTCTCCCTCTTTGCCGCGAACCGGCCTGTGGCCGTCCTAGTCATGGCAGGCATGTCATAAGCGGGGCCGGCTGGAGCCGGGGGTCAGACTGGATGGCCCCGGAGGCCCCTCCTGACGCGCTCTGCTTCTCTGTTTCTAGTCAAAGAGCATCCCTGCCTGCGTGAAAGTGCTTCTGCCTGAGGATGAAGACTGCTGCGCAGCTCGAAAGCTTGCGCGCCAAGAAGAGCAAACAAATGGGGAGGGAGCAGCCTTGGCCGACGCTGGACTTCGGGCGAGGGGGCTGCTCGGCCAGGGGGGATGCCAGCCTCCTCTGTTGGGCGCCCCCCCATTATGATATTTGGGAGGGGAATCCCCCACCTGCAGTAAAGTTTCCAGTGCAGAACCTCTGGCTGGCCTCTACATTACACCCTGACCCCTGGCACACCGGATCAGGCCCCATCCTGGGCGCCCGGGGCAGCTCTCCAAGGCGGCACCGAGGAGCGCGGGCTGCCCTGGCGACTTCCGGGCCCGTCGCCCGGAGGCGCGGCTGCTCCGCGGACACCCGGCAGGGGACGGGGCCCCGCGCCCGGCGTCCGCCGGGCTCCCTGCCGTGCCGCTCGGCGTTGGGGACGCGGCGGGCGGCGGAGCCGGACCGGCGGGGTCCGCGGGGCAGCCCACCGCTCCGAGTGCGCGCCGAGCCGGAGCGCGCGCCGCCTCCAGCGGCCCCGCGGAAAGGGCCGGGCGCCCCTGCCCGTGCCGGGGCGGGC
>NW_025335761.1:66008097-66014397 GCF_004798865.1 Varanus komodoensis
CCGGGGGGGATGGGGAGGGGGGCGCTGGGGTCGGGGGCCCCCATGACGGCAGAGGGGTGCGGGAAGAGGGGTGCGCGGAGCTCGCCCCCGTGCCCTCTTTCCAGCTGCGGAAGCGCCCCTGCACATCTGCCGCTCGCGTGCCTGCGCCGGCCCTTCCTCCCTCCCTCCCTCCCTCCCGCCCGGGTCCGGGTGTGCGCGGCGCGGGGCCGAGGTGCAGCGCCCGTCGAGCTGGGAGGGCTCCCGCGGGCTGCCTGAAGGCCCCCTCTGTTCCCCGCCCGCCCGCGCTCCATGCAGCTGTGTCAGAGCCAACTGCGGAGCATCCTCGCGCTTGGGGACCCTTCGCTGGGTCTCCGGCCACCGTGGGCTCCGGGCTCTCCGCGCTCCGGCCAGGCGGGGGCCGGGCTCCTCTGGGCCAGACAGGCGGGTAGGCACCGGGGGCAGCCGGGGAGGCGCCCGGTGCCCGCTCGCGTGGCAGCGGGGGGAATGTGGGCAGTGGCCCCGCGCCTGTGTCCGTGGTCGGGCACGGCTGGCGCATGCATGTGCAAGATGGTCGCGCCCGCTAGCCGGGAGAGGCGGGCAGCGCCCCCCCCCCCCGCCGCTCCCGCGTCCTGCGCGTGGCCGGAGGTTGGACGAGGCTCTGCTGGGTGGCAAACTTTGTAGCGTCTATTTCTGGCGTGGCCCGAGGCGCGTGTGCCGATGCGTGTTGGTGGGTGGGCATGATCCTCTCCGCAGACTGCCAACCAGGAAAGGCTTGGTGTGTGCGTGTGCTCGGCGGATGCTAAAAATAGCCCTCTATTAAATCTCCCACCCCGTGTGGAGGTGGAAATAAACTCGGGTTGGCAGCCAGGGGGAGATGGAGCCGAACCCGCTGGAAGCAGCCGAGCGCTGGGCGTCCTTCCCTGCCCCTCCGGGGCGGCTGGGCAGGGCCGGTGCGCACACGGCTGCTCCCGCGGCGGATGGGCGCCCATCCGTGGTGCTCGGCGGGGAGGCGGGCGCTGCTGGTGCCGGGAAGCCTCCGGCAGGCTGGCGCTGGCGGAGCGTGTGAGGCGAGGGCAGGTTCGCCCACTCCCAGGGCGGCCGCCCGGCCGCCCTCACCTCTCTGCCTGGCGTTCTCTGCGGCACGGCACCGCGTGTGCACGCGTGAACCGGCGCCTCCCGAGACTCGGCTGCACGCTTCGCCTCGCCGGGGCAGCTCCCCTTCCTGCCTCCGGGTCCTCGCCAGGGCTTCCTCCTTCCTCCTGAATTGCATCCCATTTCCCTGGCAACAGCCTTCCGGTGCGAGGAACGCCGAGCTGAACGCACGTCGCGGAGTCCAGCCCTGCTCCTTCCGCTGGGTCGGCGGCGCACGGAGAAGGCTGTGGCGCGCGTTGGAGGGGAGCAGCACCGCGGGAGGACGCCGAGCCGGCCGGCCGTCGCTCAGGCAGCCGCCCCTGGACCGTCCCTCGGTGCCCGGAGGGAAGAGGACGCGCCGCGAGAGGCAGCGCATGAGCGGCGCCTCGTGCCTGCCTTTCGGTGGGATTCGGGAAGGCGTCGCGCGTGCCCCGCGCCGCTCCCACACAAGGGCGCGCGCACCGATCCCCTCCGTCCGCGCCGGTGTAGCAGATGCAGGCGGATCAAGTGGCTCTGAAGTTCTGAACTAGTTTCGCGGGCTGTTTGGGTCGGGGAGAGGAAGCGCACGCGGTTCTTCCCGCACAAAGGGCTCTCCCAGGCTCGGCCGCTCATCAGTTCCATCTGTTGATGCCGCCGCCTGACTTCGTCGCCCCCACGGTGCCGAGTTTCCAAGGCACGCAGTGAGATTTGGCACCGCAGTCGGCTTAATATATCTCACAAAAAGTAATAATTACATTTCTGACATTACAGAGGGTGCTTCGTGGGGCACAGGATGTTCATTCACTCCGCCGTTCCTCCCCAAGACAGCCCGCCGCATGTGGGCGGGCGGGAACAGCCAGTCAGTCTCGGTGGCGTTCAGGTTTGGGATTCCTCGAGGCGAGGCAGCGCCACGGGAGACGAGGCGTGTGGTGGAGCGCCCTTGCTGTCGATGTGCTCGGTGTCAGATGAGCGGCGTGAATGGGGGTGCAAAGACGTGGCCAACCACACGTCTTGCGCCAGATCTGCGGATGTTGAGGAATTTCATCTGCTGGCTGGGCGGGCGGCTTCCTGCCCCCTCGCAGTGGGAGAGGGCCTCTCGATCCGATGGTGAATGGGCCTGGACTTGGCCAGTTTTCGGAAGCGCAGATGCTGTGCATGTCCGCTCTCTGGTCTCCTTCCTCCGCGGCTCTGGGGGGCCTCACGCCTGCCCCTTTGCCTGGGGTGATGCGTGCAGGCCGAGCGCGTGAGCCCCTGCTTGGTCTGCTGTCTCTGACGGTGGGAGATGTGGCAGAGGCCGGCACTTGGGTGACCCACCTGGCACCTGGGCCCAGCTTGCACAGGTTGTGGGTGTGCAGTCGCCCCCCCCCCCGTGTTGTGCCCAAGTTGGGAGCAGGGGGGGCCGGAGTCTGCCTGGGGCTCAGCTTCCAACTTCAGGTGCCCTTATGTGAAATGGGAAGCGGAGTCTGTCCCACGGGATGGAAAAATGCCAGCCCAGCAAGGGCTCCTGGTTAAGGAAAGGACCTGACAGCGCGCCTGGGTCGTGGCTGGGTTCATGCTCCGAGCTGCAGGGGGCCCAGAGGGCCGCCTTTCGTGGGCGGTTTCCTCCTGGGGAGGAGAGAGGGAGGCCTGGAGATGCCCAGTGTGGGTGCGGCACTTGCTTTAAATGGGCTCCGGTCATGGGAGGGGCGGCAAGCCTTCAGCAGAGAGGGCCTCCCAAGCCACACAGCTCCTTCCAGATGGAGCACACGCGCTCCGACTCGACCACTCGGGCCGGGGCCTTCTGAGCTGCCCGGCAGTTTCCACCACACGCGTGTGCCGTGTCCACTCGCCTCCAGCCCCCAGGGACTGGCAATATTTAGGAAAGCAGCTGAGCTCCCTCTCTAGAGCCATGGGGTGAGCCCACCCCGGGCAAAGCTGCTCTTACCTGACGGATGGATTCTGTATTTCGAAGAAGGAATACTGAGCACACAAGCGAAGGCCTGCTTGGCCACAGATAATCTCATCTGATCAACTGACCGGCCTGAGCGATGCTCTGCCTTGCCACCGGAAAGGGGTCCGTTGAGGAAGCCGCGTCCCGCATGCGCTGGGACGCCACCTGTTTCCCACTGAGCTGTGCAGGCTGTTCTGCGTGGGGAGCTTGGATGGGAAGGAAGGCTCCCCCATGAAAGAAAGGAACGGGACACGCTACCTTTCTCGTGCAGAGGAAGGAAAGCTGAAGAGCCCCGGGGCCACTTCACCACCTCCGTGAGGCCTCAACTGGCGCTGCCTGTGTCTGCTCGCTCAGAGATGCCCCTGCCAATGCCACGGGGGACTCCTTTGTCACCCGCCAGCTCTCCCCAGTGGCATGTCCGAGGCTGGAGCAGTTTGTGGGGAAGGAAACAACACTCTGGATAAGATGCGGGAGGTGTCCTGGAGCAGCTCCAGTCCTCTCAGCTGATGGGGCAAGCCCCCCTGGACATTCCTCGGGGGGGGGCAGGGGGCCAGCGTCACAGCAGTAGGCCGAGGGCACCCCTGCCAGCCGCTTCTGAATTTCGCACCCTGCCCTCTCTTGCCAGATAGCCTTTAATCTCAGCAAAATGCTGGCTGATGGGTTTTCATTTAAAAATAACATTTGCTGATAATAATCTAAAATCTTGACACAAGTATGAATATTATGATTAATATTTTGCCAGGGCTAAGAAGGCTCAATCAGGGATTTTGCTCTGCAAATAGGAAGAAGGAAGGTAATTAATTTCTGACTCAGAGATGCTTCAGTTCAGCAGGTTTGGGAGTGAATGGCAAGTATTCTATATATAATCAATTGACTCCCCCTCTGGAAGGAGTCGCTAAGCCAGCTGTGTGAGAGTCCGGTGTGCCGTGGGGGAGCTCGGCGTTTGACTTCCTCGCTTTCGTCCAGCCTGTCACAAGCCTCCAGGCATCAACTCCCCCCCCCCCCCCCCAGCATGCCGATCGGCCGATGAGGAGGGCCTCCGTCCTGCCCGTCTGGCTGGGAAGGCTGCGCCCGCGGATCCCCCTCTCCCCTCTTCACCGGGGAGCCGGCTGGGCTCCAGCCCAAACGGCGAGCGGGCCCTTGCCAGCTTAGCCTCAGCGGGGTGGGCGCAGCGGGTGCCTTCAGGCGCACCTAGAGCTTGGGGGTTTGCCACCCTGCCCTTGATTTTGGGGGCGCTTGCTCACTCTGGCCACAACAAGCTGCGAGGCGGGGGCGAGGAACAGGGTGGAAGCGTCTCCAGCTGCGGTCTGACCAGTCCCAGTCCGCCTCCGGTCCCAGTCCACCTGGGCATCTTCAGCCACCCCCCGCACTTCCCCGCCGGGGCTGCAGCGGGCCACCAGTTCTGGCCTGCCTTCTGGGGCATGTTGTCCTGAGATAATGACCTTTTAAGAAACGTTTTTAACACTTAGCCTGGCCCCTTTTATATTGTTTTTGTTGATGTTTTTATCCTTTTTAACCTGTTTTACTTTGTTAATATGTATTACGTATTGTAAGCCACCCGGCAAGGCTTCGGCTGTTATAGGCAGCCTATGAATGCACGTATAAATAATAAACGGATGTGGGTGCAAACATTCGAGGCCTGGACCTTCCTTGCCGGTCCCGGTCAGGCAGGGTGGGAGCCGCCCTGGGCCGCTGGGCAGGTGGCTTTCTCCTGCAGGACGCGGGGTGGCGTCAAGATGGCGCTGCCGAGGGGTGGCAGACCGTCCCTGCAGCCGTGCCGAGGGGGGCTTCTCGTGGAAGGAGGTGCAGGGGCGTGTACCGCGTGTGTGCATTTGTGTGTGTGTGTGGGGGGGTTCTCGCAGAGCCCCCCAGGTGGAGGGTTGCCTTGCTCCGCGCTCCTGAGCCCGCAGGCTTCCTTCCTCGGCTGTGTCTCAGGCGCCCCTGCCAGGCCTTCCCCTCCGCGCTCGCTGGTGGCGACCGCAGCCCCTTCCTGCAGCTGGGGAAGGGGCTGGCGTGGGGCAGGAGGCGGCCGGGCGCTTGGCAAAGCCCGGGGCGCCAGAGGACGCCCTGGCCGGCCAGGGCTGCCTCGGCCCGCCCAGCCCAGCCGTCCCAGCGCGGGCCGGCAGCAGCTGCTCCCCGGGGCGCCTGCAGTCTCCCTCCTCTGGCCCTCCTTCGGCCCGCTCAGAGTCGCTCTTCCTGCGCTGCTTTGCCGCCCGGCGGCAGAAGGGGAGGCGCAGAGAGACGCTACGTGGGCAAGCGCACGGCGAGCCGGCCGCCGCGGCGCTGCCTGCTTCCTCGCGGCCGCGGAGGCCCCGGGTGGCGCCTCCTCGTTCCGGACCCGCCGGGGGGAGGGGGGAGCGCTGCGGCCGCGCTCCGGGCGGGAGCGCCTGCAGCACCTAGGAGAGCTCCTGCGCGGGCGGCGGGCGGGCGAGTGGCTCTGCCTCCGGGACGCCCGCCGGGCTGCCCGCCGTCGTGGAGAAGGGCGCCCTGCGGCCCCCAGGCAGTGCTGCTCTCTCGGCTGCGGGCGCCTCGCTCCCCCCGCCCTTCCCGGGGGGGCGCAGGGGGCGCGAGGGCTCCTCGAGCCGCAGCAGCGGCCCGGACGCACGGCTGGCCCGCTCTTGGGCTGGGAGCTCGGCGCCGCATCCAGGACTGCCGGTGGCCCGGGCTGCGGAGGCGCTGTCAGGGCCCGCGAGCCCTCTGGCGGGGGGGCGGGGGCGACCCGGGGGGGGGCGAGGCTGAATGCAGAGCGGGGGGCCAAAGATCCCCGCGGTGCGAGGCACAGGGCCGTACCCGCGGAGGGGCGCAGCCTTCCGAAGCGCTCCGAGGGCTGGGCAGCTTGGACACGGCTCCCCCGGGGTGCGGTTCACCCGCCCAGTGCATCTCCCCCGACGCTTCTCCGGGGGCCTCGCGATGCCTCTGGGTCGCGCCTCCTGCCTTGCGGATCCTCACCTGGGGGCGTTTTGTGAGGCTCACTAGAAACGCAGGTCGTGCGTCGACTCCTCTGCCTTCCACCCCCTCGCTTTCTTTGCAGGGCTTCCCTCCACCCCCCTTACTATGGCGCGGGGGGGGATATGGGGGGCGGGGGGGAACCTGGCTTACTGTGAGGTGGGTCAGCTGAGCCCCTGACTCGAACTTGAAGGAATGCTTCTGAGCATGCTCAGAAATGTCATTTCCTGTGGGGATCAAGAGATTTGTAGTTTCTCTTGGCCGAGAAAACTACAAGTCCCTTGATCCCTGGAGGAAGCGGCTCTTTTCAGCATCGTCGGAAGCAACGGGAGAGC
>NW_025335761.1:66014497-66056894 GCF_004798865.1 Varanus komodoensis
TGCAGAGATATCTTCAGGATGTGTTACAATATTCTGGGCTTTTCTGCTGCGGATCTGGGCGAGATCTTGACGGGGGGGGGGGACACACTGTGGAAAGGGGTTGGAACAACTTCCCCGGGAACCATGAGAGACAAGGCAGCCTCCTTCAGGAAATGGGAGTCTTGCCCCCGCCCCCCGAGGAGAACAGAAACACGCACACCATTTTCCTGCGAAAAGGCATCAGTGGGGGTGGGGGGGGGAGAGCACACAGTTCTTCAATTATATTTGGGGGCAGAAGACTGGCCAGGGAGTCCGCACACGGCTCAGTGACCAAAAGGTCTGTGGGGGGGCGGGTGGGAAGACGGCTGGCTTTTGCTTGGTCTTCGCTGCTGAAGAGACCTGTGCTGAAGCGGGCTTTGGAGGAGGGCAGCTGAGGAACCAGGCTGAATCAATGCAACGCTGAGGCTGATTGAAAAAGCCGAAAGTCGCTGAGTACCTGCGGCTTCATAAAGATCTGAAATAGGAAATGATTGCTCGTACAAGAACGTCCTTGCAAATTTCTGCTAAAATCTGCTCCCTTACTAGAAAGTGACATTATATTTTTAAAAAACTGGCACAGGAAACACATGCATGAATTAGTTTAATGGCTGCTTAGTGGGGAAAGAGTGAAAGGCATTGTGAAGGCTAGATTTGTGAAGCGGGTTGAAGGACAAGCCTTGTGATTGAGGAGCCGGCATGGCTTTTATAGAGGGATGCCTCCTTCGGAGCTCTCTCAGAGCGTTACTCTGGTAAGCTGGTCTCCTCTCTCTTCCTTTCTGGTTTGTCGACTCTAGACAGTCTTTTGAAGCACAGTTCTTTTAATGAAGCTTAGCAGATGCCGGAACCATGTGAACTTTAAATAGCCTTCTCTCAAAGTTGAGGAAGAAGCCTCTGCCCATGTAAAGAGTTGACTCCAGCCTGGAAACTTCCCCTCTGTCCTTCCCGTTCAGTAAAACCTCTGGCTGGGCCCTCAGGGTGGCTCTTGCTTCCTCACTCGGTCAAGGACTGGGGCTTGCATGCCCGCCCCCTCCTGGGGTGGAAATCCTTCTGCCACCTCCCAGCACTCAAAACTTCGACGGCTCTGTCCCCCACTTGCTGCTCTGCCTGCTCCTCAGAATCAGATGAACCCATTGGAAGAGTCCATGGTGAGCGAGAGATGCCCCCCCCCGCAGTTAACACACCTGTGCAGACAACCTGGAAGCTCAGACAACGGCTGGGTTCAGACAAGAGAACAACCCACCCTGGGTATTGGGCCCCTGTGAACCCAGCAGCGAAACGGGGGTTGTTTTCATGGGTTGTTTGTGGGTAACAAGCTGACAAGAGAACCGATATTTTGGCAACAAGCTGCAGGCTGACGACAACCCGTGCTCAGCCCATAGTCCTTCCTTCAGGGTGGGCTATCTCTGAGCCGAACTCAATGAGTCAAAACTCTCCTCCCCCAAATAAAAGCTTTTGACAAAACTGTTCACCAAATGCTCCAGTCTAAACATGGCAGCCATGGGCTTGGGAGACGGATCCTCTAATGTGCCAGCTGGGGGATTCTGGGAGCTGGAGGGCATTTCCTGTCTAAACCTGCCCAGGTCGCTCCTCAGACAGATTGGCCAATATGTGAAGACGATAAGCGGGATCGGAGAGGGGAGAACCGGCCTCTCCCGGGGGCCTTTGCCAGGGCTGCTCCCGTCCAGCGCGTACGTGCATGCTCTGGAGTCGGGGCCGCCGCAAGTTCACATGGTGTGCAAATCCAAACGGGCCATGAGGAGCGCTGAAGCTGGTGGGGGTGCGGCACACTGGGAACTGCGCCTGAAGGTGCGTGAAGAGTGGGGCAGTGCCCGCGGTGGCCGGGACACAGGTGCCCACCGCGCGTGAAGGGGCGGGACCTGCAGGAGGGCGGCTGCTTGGAAAGCCGTCTGGGGTTGTGGCTGGCGTCACGCAGGGAGGGCCACGCTGGCGTGGGGGGACGGTGAGAAGGGCGCCTTCCACGCTGGGGCGGCCAGAGGAGCTGGAGCGAGGGGGGGAGAGGCGGAGATGCGTGAGGCTCTTTAGGATGGGGCGGTGCCGGGGGGCGGCTCCCCGCATCACGGGGGAAGTTCAGAAAAGCATGCACGATGTGTCGAGAGGGCCCCCCCCCATAAAGGCCGGTCTTTGTGCCGTACAGCGTGCCCAGTTGGCAGCCGCTGGGCGGGGGGGGCGGGAGGCTTTGAGGCCTCCCGGCTCCTTCGAGGTCTGCGCTTGTTCTCGTGCTGACAGCCCGGACTGGGCGGCTCAGCGGCCGGCCGCTCTTTTCCCCGGGGATTCGCCTTCCCTGGGGGAGGCCGCTGATCTTTGCAGGCAGAGGGCCAAACTGCTTCCCCTGGCTCTGAGCGGAGAGAAGAGGCGGGGGCAGGGGGGCCCTTGCACAATGGCTGGGCCATCCGACCTGCCAGCTGCGGGGCTGCACCGAAAATAATAACAGCAATAACAGTGATGATAATATCACGGGAGCACTGGGAGAGTTAAGAACCGACTTCTGTGACAGCTGCTGACTTTCTGCCCCCCCCCCCTGCTCCCACGGGCTCTGAGCCTGCCCAATTTTCTTCTCCCTCTGGAAATGTGCATTTCGCCGCGGGATGTGCTGCATTTCTGGCCATTGCGGGAAGCTGAAAGCATTTTAAAAAGCTTCTGGAAAGGTTGAACAAAGGGCCCCCTCAGTCGATTTGTTTAGCATCCTCACTTTATTTTCTTGCGGGGAGAAAACCCAACCTTAAAATTATGCCTTTGTCAGTCCCAACATGAATGGTTTTTAACGTGGCATATATAAATTAAATGAAGAACAAATGGAAGTCTAATGGAGCTTACTAATGAGAACCTCAATGAGTGCCTCTCTGTATTGCTTGATTCAAGACGGGTGTCATCGCAATGCAATCTTTTAAATAAAAGAAGAGGAAATGAGGGAGCCCAGCATGGGTACAAAGGAGCTATTGTTAGAACAAGAAGGATCAAAATTTGGAGATTATTAACATAAGAAGGATCAAGAAAATGGAGTTCTAAAATTGACACCTCTCTATTTTTTCCGGGGAAGGATGACGAATTAAAAAGGGCCCCGGCGGCCTTCAGAGTTCCTGAAATCCTGGATGGACCGGAGCGTGGGGAGGGCCGTGAATCCTGGCGTGGGTGAAGTCTGCCGTCGCCACCGGTTGTGAGCAGCCAGGGTGCCGCGGCAAAGGCGTGTTGGGCATCGGAGCTTGCGCCAGGCACACTGAACCCATGCTGGACGGCTGCTGGGGACTGGCCACGGCGTGGTCCGCATCCGTTGCGTTCCCTGGCCATGATCCGAGGAACTGAGGGGGGACGTCTGTGGGGGGAGCATGCCACAGGTGCCCCTTGCGGAAAGAGGGCAGCGCTGAGCCAGGCCAAGGGAGGAATCCACGCGTTTAGTTGCAGCCCGCTTTCTACCCCAAAAACTTGATGAAGGCAAGAACAGAGCAAACGGAATGGAATTGCGACAGGCAAGGAGTAGAAATTGCCCCCAACCCAACGGAGCCATGGATGCACCAAACAGCTGGCTGAACAGCATGGACTGCCTGCCCGGGGAAGGGTGGAGCATGAGCAGGGCGACCCGGCCAGTCTGGGCAGGGAGCTCCACAAGCTGGGAGCCACCGCTGGGGAGGCCCTGCCCCCTTGGCTGACTTAACATAGAAACATAGAAACAGAGCGAGTCAGAAGGGGCTCCCGGGCCATCTAGTCTGACCCCTGGCTCCAGCCAGCTCCGCTCACGACACGCTCACCATGTGGACGTCCAGCCTCTCCTTGAACACCCGCACCGATGGGGCCTCAACCACCTCCATGGAAGCCCATTCCACACCCTGGGGGTCCCGACTGTCAGGAAGTGCTTCCTGGCATCCAAATGGAACCTTGGCTCCCTGAGCTTTGCTCCACTGGCACGCATCCTGCCTTCCTCTGCAGGGGAGAACAGGTCTCTCCCCACCTCTTTGTGACGCCCCTCACACGTGGTGATGGGTAGAGCCCTGTTCTGCAGACTTTGGCAGTCTGGAGTCCCCGAGCGTGGCCGCCACTGATCTTCCGCCTTGCCTGCTGAGCGCCAGGGGACCCACTCGGAATGCGTTTGCCTCGTGCATTTCAATCGCGGTTTTTGCTCTTTTGCAACCGCTCTGGCCAGTTGTCCTCCAGGGGGCGGGGGGTGGCCTTGGTGCCTTGGCCAGAGCTCCGGGAGGCCCTGGGGCTTGCTCGGAGCTCGGAGCTGTGCGGGGGAAGGACGGAGCCCTGCCTTGGCTGAGCCGACCTCTCCGAACGGCTGTGGCTTGGCATCCCGCTTGCACCGTGTCCTCCCGCCAGACACAAGGGCAGTTTCCCAGGCAGAATAAGGGCCAGGCACAAGGGCCGCGGGGAGGGCTGGG
This sequence comes from Varanus komodoensis, assembly GCF_004798865.1. NCBI lineage: Eukaryota > Metazoa > Chordata > Lepidosauria > Squamata > Varanidae > Varanus > Varanus komodoensis. The sequence goes on from NW_025335761.1 coordinate 66,018,910, forward strand.
GAGCAGCAGCTCTTCCTGGCGAAGGGTCATCCGCAGAAGCAGCAGTCGAGGCGGCTCCGGAGCCAGCCCAGAGGTTTGGGGGCAGCTCCCTGGTGGGGCCACCCCGTTGTCTCTGCCCCCTGCAGCACCGCTTTGCCTTGTGGCTGGGCCCGGAGCAGCGCCGAGCCCCCCCCCCCCACATCCTCATCTCCCGGGCTGGCTGGCAACGGCCTTCCTGTGTTCCCAGAGCACGGGGGCTCCTTCATGCCCCACTTCATGAGTGGACGCTGTCGGGGCGTGCCCGGCGCTGATGGGCAGTGATCCCACAGAGGAGGTGGGCTTGCAGACCCCTGAACCGTGCTCTCTTTTGACTCGGGTGCAAGCAGCCTGGGGCTGCTTGGAGAAACGCATTGCAGGCACCCTGACGCCAGCCGTGGTCCAGGAACAATCCGCCGGCTCGGTGTCCGACGTGGCTCTTGCCAGGTGGGCAGAGGCCGTCTCCGGCATGGGTGTGACGGCACAGGCCCTGCCCTTCCCCACGGGCCCCACGGGAGATTTGCTGGGCCTCGGCGGAGTGGGGGAAGGGGCCCGGGAGGGGCCCCCTTTGGCACAGCCCCGATGGGCATGTCGATCCCACATCATGGGGCCAGAGAGAGCCCCGTGGGCAGAGTGGTCCCTGTGAGGACCCTGCGTCTCTCTGGGTGCTGGAAAACGAAGCCTCTGCTCAGGAAAGGGCCCGGGAAGCCGCTCCTGCGGCCCTCTTGCCAGGGGCTCTGTCCTGATTGCACCCTGGAAAGATCGCGGTGTCCCTGGCCTTTTCTTGCCTCAAGCACAGTTGGTGCCACATGGGGCTGAAGGGGAGGGCAGCCCCTCCCCTGTCTGTTTCCCAGTGAGAGTCCCGGCCTCAGTGGGGCTGCTTTGGCCCCCCGGGAGCCCCCTTGGCAGCAGGGCCTGGCAGAGGAGCCCGTTTGCTCTCTCGCAACCGTCGGCTGCAGGATCGGGCCCCAAGGGCGCTCCTCAGTGGCACCTTCCCAGAACGGGGAAAGGTAGCAGGTGGGGCGCCACGGGGCTGGGTCCTGGGTCCCGTGTGCCTCAGCCTTTTTCTTACGGACCGGGGTGCGGAAGCAAGAGCAGGGAACATTGGCTCAGGTCTGTAGGGGACGCAAGACTGGCTGGGAGAGGCAATTTCCTGGAAGACAGAAATGAAGTGCATGGTGATCATGATCGGCTGGAGCTCTGGGCTGAAACAGAATGAAATTTAGCAGGGCAAATGCCCAGTTCTGCCCTCGGAAAAGAAACCACACGCCTGGTTACTAGATGTGGGGCACTTGGCTCAGTGAGACTGCAGGGGAGAAAGATTGTGAACGGCTGTGGATCACAGGCTGAAGGTGTGCCACCCACATGAAGGGCAGGGCTGTTTTGGGCGCGTTAACAGAAGCATCGCTCCCAAATCCCCTGAAGGGGTGCTTTCCCTCCTCACCTGGAGTCCTGCATCCAGTTCTGGGTACCGCAGTCGAAGGAAGATGCAGACAACCTGCGAAGCATCCAGAGGAGGCAACGAGAAGGATCCGGGGACTAGAAAGGAAACCCTGTAAGGACAGATGGAAAGAACTGGGCGTGTTTTATTTATTGCCGGTAACTAATGATGGGGATATTGCAGCGTAACTGCTAGCTCTTGCCGAGCCTCACTCGGGGGGCTTGCATCCGGCCGATTCTTGCAATAAGCCACGGTTGTCCATCCCAGGCCTTGGCCCATCATCTCCGCGCTCCTTTCCCCACCTGGTAGCCCAGTGCCTGCTGTGGTGCACCGTGACTTTTCACCACTGGACGCGTTGCCCTGCGAGGGCAGGGGAGGGCGTATGGTATGGCCCTCTAAGTGTAGGCTCGGGAGCCTGCTCGCTGTAGAAGTGTGTGAAGGACAGGTGTGTGTCCTTGTGCTTCCTCGCACCCCTTCGAGCATCTGAACGATGCTCTGAGAGGGACCCACGCTGAGAACCCGGCTAATTCCTGTGCATGTTTCTGACGCTAAGACCAGGCCGGCTCGGTTGGGGGAATGGTCCCTCCAGCTGTACAAAGGCCTCCAACAGCCAGCAGGAAATACTTTGAGCAAATGCCAAGCATGCATGATTCTCCGCAATTTGCCTACTTCGGAAAGGCCGTGGAGGCAGGCGGTCCTCGCGTCGGGTTCCGATGGGTTTCGTTTTCTAAGCGGGCTTTTGTCAGCCCCGTTGCCTCTTGTGTTCCTTCCCCGCACAGTCAAGCGAGGGTGGGGGGGGGGGGGGGAGGAATGGCTGTTGATTTTGTGGCTCTTGATGGATGGGTGACATTGCCAGCTCAGGTCTGTTTAACGCTCCATGTTTGGTCTGATGCTTTAGGAGGAGGGGAGGGAGGACTTGCCGTGGGTGGGAAGCTGGAAGGAGAAAATGGGAAGAAACCTGCGCTGCTCCTTCCCAGCCTTCGCAATTCATCTTGCTCCTTAGAAAAGCTCATAAATATGAGGCATGCGAGCAATTAGCCCTCTTTCTTTTCCTAGAAGCCGATGGTGTTTTTCCTCCTGGAGCTGCCTTTTTGGGGGCCGTGGCCAGCGGGAAGGAATCCTGAATGTGGCAATTGTCTCGCCTTTTAACCCTGTACAATTTTGGATATTGTGCGACTGGAACCAAAGCGGCTTCACCAGAAAACAGGCGCCTCATTATGCGCGGCCGCAGTGCCGTGCATTCCTAAGTAGCTGCCTCTCCCGGTGCAGCCAAGGATGCTGGCGGAATTCAGAGGCATGGCTGCTCCTTCGCCGCTGTTAACTCTTCCCCTGGCTGGCTGAGAGCGCGAGCTTGCGAGCGAGAGCGCGAGAGAACGGGGGGCTTGGCTGTCCAGGGGCGTGTGGCAGAGAAGCAGGGAGCCTCCCCCAGCCTAGTGCCCCCAGTGGTGTTGGGCTGGGCTGCCACAGCTCCCAGACGGTTGAGAGTTATGGGGGTTGTAGTCCAAGCCCCCTGGAAGGCACCAGGTCAGTGGGGTAAAGAAGGTTGATTGATCAGCTGTTCGGCATTGAATGGATCAGCTGACAGTATTCAAACCTCCCCATTCATTTTTCCATTAGCCTGTGTGCCCCCCCCCCCGCCCCCCAGCTGGTGTTCAGCCAGGCAGTGGGACTTGAGCTGCACCCACTGCAGGAAAAGAGAGTTGAACCCACGTGGATGTAGACCGAGAATCGCAGGAGCAACTTGCTGGAAGCCCCGGATGAGCGGCCCTCCCGCCTTTGCTTTCTCCCACCACCCAGTTCTTTGATGTTGATTTCAAGTTCCTTTTGCCCTGGACGTGGAAAACTTGGGTCCAGCGTTGACAGTAGAGGTTCCAGGGGGCTCCGGAGCACTTTTAGCAGCTGAGGATGTTGCTCCAGCTCATGGCCTTATCCAGGCAGAGATGGGACGCCCTGCAGATATCCACGCTTTGTTTACCTCTAGGCTGGGTTGCTGCGATGTGATCTGTAGGACTGCCTTTGAAAATGGTCCAGAAGCTTCAGCCAGTACAAGGAGATGGTTGACAGGGACTGGTCAGTGGGAGGCCAGTGGTCTCCCCTCGATCTTCAGTCGCTGCCAGTGCATCTCGGGGTCCCCGTGGGGATCCACGGAATGGCAGGCTGGTTCGCTGAAGTGGTTGAAAGAATCATGGAAGGAAGAAACCACTGGGACAGAATCATTCAGCGTATGGAGGAATGTGCTCTGCTGGAAAAGAACCCGCACGGACTCCGCAAGAGGAAGCCCTTCCTCACGAACCTTTTGGACTAACTGGGAGGTGCTTGCAAGCGTATCGGCAGAGATGATCTACGAGACATGCCCACCTGGACTTTCAAAAGGCTTCTGACCAAGTCCCGCCAGAGGAATCCTGAGGATCAGGAAGCAGAGAGTGGGCAGTAATGGTCAATTCCCATTCCCCCCCCCCCCCAAAAAAAGCATCCCGGCTGCTTGAAATGAATGGGCCACACCCCATGTTAACCTCCTGTTCTTGCCACACTTTCTGTGAGACAAGAAAATGCTTTCAGGTCCTGCTTTTAAAGGCCCTTCTTCAAATATTCACAAAAGAAGCAGTTTAAAAGTTCAGAAGACGGAAAGGGAAGGGAAGCCTCCACTGCGCCTCTGCGCATTCGCTTGCTTTTATTATTAGTTGTCATTCATGAAACAAGCAGCAGTAAGTCCTGCAAAGCACCAGAAATCTTTGTTTCCAGAGTCTTTCAGATTCTGTTTTTGGATTCTGAATAAATGTCCCGCCCTAAAGAAAGAGTTCATCATGCTTGCTTAATGTGGGGCTGAAATTTATTCATTTATGGAAGTAGTTATATTTCACTTGATATCCTAAGATCTCAAAGCATTTTGTAGATGCAACATAAAGCTTAAACAGTAAATATATTAAAAACAGCAGAGGATCAGCACCGCAGAGCGTCAAGGAAGGCCTGATCAAAGAGGTACCGTTGCAAGAAGCATCCAAAGCACCCCGGAAGAGGCAGACTGCTCAGAAGGTGCAGCTGCTGGGCATCCTAGGAATGGAGTTAATTCTAGGCAAGGACAACTAGCGTGCTGTGCTTGGAGATCCAGTGGGACCTCGCTGCTCGTCGCACTTGCAGCTCGAGGGATCTGGTGGTGGGTACCTTCCCCGGGTCACTGAATCCAGCTCTTGGCCCATTGGGCCCCCTGCTGGCTGTGCTGGTTGGTGGGGTTCTCCGGCGGCTTGGTGGCTCGATGGGCAGGGCTTTCTCCAGCTTGGGCTGGAGCTGCTGGGCACTGGACCGGGGTCGTTGGGTGTGCCCTGCAGCTGCTCTGCCACGGCGCTGCAGGGACCCCCACGGGGCCTCGATGGGCAGGGACGCTCCGCAGGGGAAGCCCGAGGAGCCACTCCGGACTCCACCCAGCGACTTCTAGACCACGTCCAGGGCTTCTCTGGAAGTGGAGCTTGGTTGCCAAGGCATGCCCAGTGGTGGTGGTGGTGCTGCTGCTGCTGCGTGGGATGGAGCACCGCCTTCCCATGTGCTGGACGGGTTCTCCCCACACGGGGAGCGGTGGGGAAATCCTACCACCCTGGCTCTCATGCACCATCTGGACCCCATTTTTATTTGTTTTCTGAAACCATGGAGAGAGTCATGGAGAACCCCTTGAGATCTGAGGCAGAGGTCCTCCTCCGGGAGCCATCCTTGAACGAGGTCGGGAGGGTGGCCACCCGGAGCAGGGCCTTCCCTGCGGTGGCGCTCTGGCTGTGGAACACGCTTCCCAGAGAGGCCCGCTTGGCGCCAACGCTTCTTTCCTTTCGGCGCCAGGCGAAAACCTTTTTATTCTCCCACTATTTTGATTGCTAATTTGTTTTAATCTGTAGATTTATACCTAATACTGGATGTTGGGCTAACTCTTACTCTATTTTTATTCTATTTTATTGTTGTTGTGAACTGTCCCGAGACGTGAGTGATGGGACGGGATACAAAAGTTTTAGGTAGACAGACAGACAGATCAACATGAGGAGCCCAGGAGGACCGGCTGGGCAGTGTGGAAATTGTGTCACCGTGGGAATCCCATGATGGTCAAACCAGTCTGTTTGGGCTGAAATCCCTGCACCATGGAAACAGCACAGGATTCTGGAAACACAGAAACAGGGCGAGTCAGAAGGGGCCTCCCAGGCCATCTAATCTGACCCCCAGCTCCAGCTGGCTCCGCTCATGACTTGCTTACAATGTGTATGTCTAGCTGTCCTTGAACACCCGCACTGGTGGGGCCTCAACCACCTCCCGTGGAAGCCCACTCCATACCCTCGGGGTCCTAACCGACAGGATTGCTTACTGGCATCCAAATTGAACCTGGGTTCCCTGAGCTTTGCTCCATTGGAGCGCATCCTGCATTCCTCTGCAGGGGAGAACAGGTCTCTGCCCACCTCCGTGTGATGCCCCCTCACATACCTGTGTGTCACCAACAGATCCCCCCTGAGTCTCCTCTTCTCCAGGCTGAAGAGACCCAGTTCCCTCAGTCTCACCTCATACGGCATCCCCTGCAAACCGGCCACCAGCCTTGTGGCCTTTCGCTGCACTGGCTCCAACCTGGCTGTATCCTTCCTGTAATGAGGGGCCCAAAACTGAGCACAATACTCCAGCTGTGGGCACACCAGAGTCGTATAGAGTGGTAGTAACACCTCTCTCGATCTAGAAGCCACGCTTCTGGCTATGCAACCAAGGGTGGCATTCGCCCTCTTGACCACTGCATCACACGGCTGGCTCATGTTCAGCCTGCAGTCGACCAGCACCCCGAGGTCCCTTTCACAAGTGCTGCTCTCCAGCCACTCGTCCCCTAACCTGTACTTATGACACCCATTCCTGTGCCCCAATTGCAAGACCTTGCCCTTCTCCACATTGAATGCCACCCTGTTGTCTCCTGCCCACTTCCACAGTCTGCCCAGATCCAGACATTCCTATACAGACAAGGGAAGGGAGGGAGAAGGATTTGGAGCTGCCGGTGCTGCCGGGGCTGCCAAAGAGCTTTCTTTCCGGCAGAGATGCCTTGTCTTCAGCAGCTCCACTCCCCGGAGGCCACATGGGCTGGCGTTGCCTGCAGCTTGTGAACCAGCAAGGGGCTTCCTTGAGGTGGCCCGAGCTGATCATGCTCTCTTGGGTCTCCCATCTCGAAAAGGAGGTCCAGCAAAGGCTGACAGGTTCCCAGTCTGGTCCCGCTGCTTTGGCCTGGGACGAGTGGTGCTTGGAGGCATGGGCCACTTTTTACGTCTGGTTTCGCCCACCTTCCTTCTGTTAACTTCCTCCCGCCTTCTTCACCTTTGCCAGGAAATGAACGACGACATGGATGAAGCAAGGGGCTCCGCCACGTTGGCCAGCCTGGCTCTCTCTGAACAGCCCTTGGGGGCCCTGCTGCCCAATGCTTTTCTTTGCTGCCTTGCAAAATTGCAAAGCTGGAGGGGGGGATCTTAAGGAAACCGACTGGAATGGGCCTTCTGGAAGGCTGGGGATGAAGCTGGGTGGCAGCTTTGGGGGAGGCCAGCGTGGCGCAGGGAACCAGGGCAGTGCGGGGGCTGGAGGGCTCGGCGGGGGATTAGAGGTTCCGAGTTCTGGTCCAAGCTGGGGTGGCTTTGGGACAGGCACCGTCTAACCTACCTCACAGGGTGGCTATTGCGAGGATGCAACGGGGGGGGGGGGATGGTGGAAACCTCCCTTGGTCACCTGGAAGGGGAAGAACGGTGGGGCTTCCATGCCACGGTGATAGCAAAACTAAGGAAGCACAGAGCTAGGCTTTGAAGGCGGAGGAGCACAAGCGATTCTGTTTGGTCCCTTGGGTGGGCCTGGGCTGAACCATTTCAGGCCCCAAAGACTGGGGTTTTGCAGCCCGGAAGGTGTCTGGAAAGGCGAGAGTGGTTTTAGCTGGAGGACAGATTCAAAACCGGTTTGTAGAGAAAGACATCACTGTTGACTAGTCCCTTGCTGTATGCTTTTAAAAGCATGACTGTCTTGGTGGGGTTGCCACCGAGAAGGGATCCATTGCTGGCTGCTGTGATCACTACCCACAACATCCTCCGGGACCGAAGCTGCTGGGCGGAGCGCTATGCGGAGCAGGGACGGTCCTGGGGAACAGCGTCGCTGGGGTGGATTCCCCTCTCCAAGCTCCCTTCCGTGTAGCCCGGCTGCGGAAAGGGCCCCCTTGGACGCAGCATTCCCTGCCTGTCCCCCCCATGACTCCATCCTGGAGGGGGGGAGAGCTTTAAAAGAAGTGTTAGAAAAGATACTCAAGGGGTTTGTGGCTTTGCCCAGCGCTTTGCAGAAGGGCCAGAATCATCGCCCCTGAGTGGAGCTGCGAAGGAAAATGTCCAGCTCTGGATTTCTGACAGCTGCAGCTTGTGAACCCTCCTTGCTAACCTGATGAGTTTGCCTTCCCAGCACAGGTGTGAAGGGGGCTGCCCGGCCAGGGACTAAGTTTGGGGGCTGGAAATGGAGCCCCGGTAGCTCATCTCGGTCCCTGATATTAGGGGGGAAAGCAAGTTTCCACAAGCCACGAATTCACCTTCCCGCACATGCCAGTGGCTCTCGCTTGCACAGATGGGGCTGGTGGGAATAGAGAAGGGTTCATTATCCGCGCACTCAGAGTGGGCTGCTATTTCGGGAAGGGTGGGCTGGTGGGATGAAAGACTGAAGTATCATTATGATAACCACGGCGCACCTTCTTTGGCAAGGCCTCTTCATTATCTCGGGAACGAAGCGCCCTTTGTTGAGAGTCCTCAGACAGAAAATTGCCCCAGCACCCACCGTGAGGTTTATCTCATGCGTTTAGAAGTGCCAGGTGAATGTCAGCGAGTGGTGAAAAGCTGGCAGCCCACCTGGCAGATCTGTGGCAGAGAGATTGGTTCTGGCCCTCACATTCCTGGCTGGCGCCTCGCCTTGCTGGGTGCAGGATCAGTGCAAACCGGGCGGCCAACCAGCCGCTGCCGGAGAGAACCAGGTGCTCTGACGCTCCCTTCAGCGTTCGTCAGTTGCTTCCTGGCTTTGCGGCAAGGCGTGGTTGATACACCAAGCGTCTCTCTCGGAGTCTGGCAGAGAGAGCACCCCGCCTGGATGTCCTTGCGGCGTCCTTTGACCCGGCACGTGGCAGACAGGTCTCCATCCGTTGCAGAAAGTAGGCACAACCTGCCCTTTGCACAGGAACATGGGAACTGGCGTGCAGTGCATTTCCACACGGCAACACATGACACAGTGCCAGAAGTTACACCACTGCGGCTTGAGGAGAAAGGAGAGCGCACATAATTAACCCAGATTAACTTGGGGTGTGCATTTAATACACATCACCTAATCTGTGCTAAGCTGTGCTAAACCTCCACATGGCCCCCACTGCAGATTAACGGGTCCTCCTTGGAGTTAAGATTAATGTTGCTTTAAACTGAGTTAAGTGTGGCTGGAGGAAAGAGGCGGCCGTTTCCAATCTATTGCCAGGCGCTTGCATAGGCCAGGCTCCATGTCGCAGACCAAAAATTTATGCCAAGGGCAGGATCCCCCCATCTGTGGCGAACATATTTCTCAGGATGTGGAGGGGGCAGGGAGAGCGAGAATGGAAGGCCGCTGCTTCAGGCAAAGCTAGTTTTCTCTTCCAAACTTGGCCTCCTGCTGTGCAGCTTTCACCAGACTTGCGCACGGAGAGCGGAAAATCCCGTTGACGGCATGCCACACCGTTATGGCACATGCGTGGCAGGTTTCCTGCACTGCGTGTGTCGGTGTGTGGCAAAACATTTGTTGGAAAGGAAGGGGTGCCCGTTGTTTCCCCACCCCTGGGGCTGGCCTACTGCACAAGCACTCTGTTCTTGCTTTTCCTGTAAAGTTTATCTGACACATCTCACCCCTCTGCACACACAAAATATTTGCAAACACAAAGGAGAAAGTGTACAAATACACTCCGAACAAGTCAAAACAAAGCAGAGAAACGACCTTGGTTGCAAATGCCAATAAACAGATTTTATTGGGATTCTCATTTTTAGCATCTTTTATCCCAGCTGTGATATTGATGATTGTCTCTGTGTTGTGGTCTGAGATCTGTGGTTGGTGGTTGATGACAGTGGAAAGGGAAGGGATCCATTTGGATCTTATCTCATCTTCCTGTGAATTTGATTGAAGCATCTTCTCAGCTCTGCTTCTCCTTTGTGGGCATGTTGTGAGCGGAGCCGGCTGGTGCCGGAGGTCAGACTAGATGGCCTGGGAGGCCCCTACTGACTTGCTCTGTTTCTATGTTTCTATGTTTTCATACTTGTGGGTAGAAGAACTGCAAATGAATTGTAGTGCTAATAATCTGGGGTGGAGGTTTGCTGAATGGCAGTTGCCTCCCATTTCCCTTTCTGTCTGCTGTATTATTGGCCTTTAAAAAAAAAAATCTAGAAGGATGCAGGGAAATTAGAAAGGGTCCAGCGGAGGGCGACAAGGATGATCCGGGGTTTGGAAACATGGCCCTGTGAGGGGAGACTGAGAGAACCAGGCATGTTCAGCCTTGAGAAGGGAAGGCTGAGGGGGGGCATGACGATCCTCTGTAAGCACCTCAAAGCTGTCACAGAGAGGAAGGCCAAGATCTCTTCTCGCTGATTCCAGAGTGCAGGACACGGAAGAATCAGTTCAAGTTGCGGCAACCCAGATTCAGGCTGGACATCAGGAAAAGCTTCCTCACTGCCAGAGCAATGGGACAGTGGGACCGGCTGCCTGGAGGGGTGGGGGGCTCTCCCACACTGGGGACATTCAAGGGGAAACTGGGCAGCCACCTGAGTGGGGTGGTGTGACCTGGTGTCCTGCACCAGCCGGGGGTTGGACTCAATAGCCCTCAGGGCCTCTTCCCACTCTACTATTCTACAATCCCAGGAAGGTGGGGTCTGGGCCGGCCCAGCCAGCACAGCCAGGGTGGCCTCAAGGCTGACACACCAACAGGAAACCTGCTGGTGAGGACTTGGCGCCCTGGCAGTGCCTGGCACGGACAGGCAGCTCTCGCCCACCAGCATCAGGTTGGCGCTTCTCCGCCAGGCTGTCATGCTGCTGGGACAGAGCTGTGGCCTGGCCCTCGGGAGGACGGAGGGCAGCTGTGCCCGTGGTGGCCCAGCAGGGCCTGGGCTGGGCTTGCAGGTGCCCTCCGCTGAAATGGGTGATGGATGCTCCGTGCCTAGCTGAACGGGTAGTGCCTGGCAGCGGTGACCCATGCCCTGGTAACCTCCCGATTGGACTCCTGTAACACGCTCTACGTGAGGCTGCCCTTGAAGACAGTCCGGATACTTCAACTGGTCCAGAATAGAGCTGCCAGGTTGTTAATGGGGACCAGCAGGTATGAACACATAGCTGGTCCTTTTCCACCCACACTGGCCACCAGTTGAAGCCCAGACCCAATTTAAGGTGCTGGTGAAGACCTATAAAGCCCTGAATGGCTTAGGGCCTGGTTACCTGAAGGAGAGTCTCCTTCCGTGCGTGCCTGCCTGCCCCTTAAGATCTGGGGCAGAGGCCCTTCTCCGGGTGCCCTCCCTGAAGGGGATTAGGAGGGTGACTACCCGGGGAAGGGTCTTCTCTGTGGTGGCACCCGGATTGTGGAATTCACTCCCCAGAGAGGTTCGCCCGGCACCATCACTTTATTCTTTTTATTTTCCCAATGTTTTAAGATCTGATTGTTTTAATTGGGGTTTTATAGTCAGTTGGAATGTTTAGGATGCTGTGTTTTATTTTATACCATTGTCTTGTTAAACCATCCCGAGACCTCGGCAAGGGACGGTCTAGAAAAGTTTTTAATGAATGAATGAATAAATGAGTTTCCTGGTGCAGCTGGCGCACCTGATGGAGGGTCATTCCACACCTTCCTCAGTTTTTTGAACAAGCAGTTTTGGGGAGTCAGATGGGGAGAGTCTCCAGCAAGTTGCGAGCGGAGCCAGCTAGAGCCGGGGGTCAGACTAGATGGCCCGGGAGGCCCCTTCTGACTCGCTCTGCTTCTCTGTTTCTAGTTCTGGAGGTGGCATCTCCAGGTCCCAGCAAACTAGACAGGCCTGATTCTATAGAAGGCAGTTCCCTTACGGAGAATTGCTGGTATGCAAACGATAAATCTGCCGGTGTGTGAAATGGCGAAAGGCGATTCCACAAAGGCTACTGAAGGTCCGGAGTATATTGCGAGCATCTCAGATCATCTCATCACGTGGCCCACAAGTCTCTTCCAATGCCTCCCCCTCTCTTGGCGACCTTTTCCTCTTCCATGGCACGGGGCACTCTCGGGCACCTTTCTTCTCGCAAATTACTTCCACAAGCCAACCTTTCTCTTGGATGGATTTCTCCAGATGGTGGGTGACCTTCCTCTTCCCTGGCACAGCCAGGCACGCTCCGATTGGGCCGATGTGTGCGGGGGGTGTGTCGGGTGCTCTGGAAGGTCACGGGGTGGGATGGAAGTGAGGATCTGTGAAATGATTCATGCGGTTCTTGGACCGGGCGAAGAGTTCCAGGTATTCTGACTCTTATGAGAGCATAAATCCATTAGTGTGTGAAATGGTGGAGCGCACCGGTGGGGTTTGGCCGATTCGGCTGTGTCGTAAAACATGGCGGTGTTCCCTAATTTGTCTGTCCTTGCATAGCTTGGGGAGAAGGCTTTGCTTTCCCCTGCTGCACCTTCCTCTTCCGCGCTTTCTGGTTGCCCAGATCTTGCCTATAATTCTCCCTGCCTCCGTGGGTCACGGCACGGAGTTAAAGGCGCTTCGGTAGCCACCGTGGGAAGAAAGTGGCCATGACAGGCTTGGAGTCGCATGCACGAGCAAGTATTGCAAACCTCCAGGTGCAAGAGGGTGAGACGCGGGTCATTGGTGCAGTTATGTGAAGGGTTCCCCAGGCAGATTTGGGGTGTTGAACAGCCGTCGGCAAACATGGCGGCACAAGCTACCGAGACACCCGGCCTTGTGGAACGGGGAAGGATGCAGGCAGACGGTCCAGGCATTTGAAGGAACGGGGTGCTGGGTGGGGGACCTCCGAACACAGCACAGCATGACCGGAAGGGGCTCCTGGTCGCAAGGGAATAGGCAGACTCTGGCGGTCCGGACTGTCCCAGCTCCAGGATCTGCCGGCTGCAACCCACAGACGGGACCCCCGCAGCATGTGCCCGAGCCCTGAAGGTGCCTGACCTCCTGCTGCTTCTGATGTGACTGAGGGACACAGCCGTTCCCCTGCCCCCTGCGGGGAAGGCCAGAAGATCCCGGAGGCCTCAGATCTGTGGGCTCCCCGCAAGGTCCGAGTGTCTTCCGGAGGTGACTGACCAAGCAGTGACAGTCGGTCGGCAGCTTCCCAGGGTGACTTTGGAGGTATCGCCACCCCGACACCCAGCAGACTTTCATGGCGCTTGGTTGTCTTCGGCTTCCTACATAAGGCTCCTGCCTCGCCCCAGGACTTGCAGTCTAAATGCTGACCCACAGAGGAAGTGGGGTGGAATGATAAGGGTGGCGAGAGCGGGGAGCAGATGCTGGGACCTCCTTCCGCTCGGTTGCAGAGGGAGGAGGACTCTGTGCCCCTGCGGGCGTGCGAAGCGGAAACACTCGAACCGAGTCTTCTCGGCTCCACCTGACAACTCGGCAGACCTGGGTCCGGGTCCCCTTTGGATCGCAGGTGCTCCTTTTCGCATGCGAATCCAGACACGCTTTCACGCACGTTTCCCGAATGCCTGTGTCAGTTACATACATCTCTGACTCACGCACCCCCCTCTCCCCTGGATTAAAGCGGATTTGGCCACATTCCCCAGGATGCATCTGTGCTCTTGTGCCGTGAATTGCACTGGGAACTCCGGAGTGCGGAGAGATCTGTTGTGGCTCGCGCCTGAATCCGTGTTTGTCCTGGCAGGCTCACCTGGACGAACTGGGCGCTAAAAAGCAACCCCAGCTGACTGAGGGGGCCTGGAGGAGAGCCGACCCCCACGCGCATCCAGGCACAGGACAGTCTCCCGTGGGTGCGCTTACTCACTGGGCGGGTGCCGTGCCAGAACGGCTCTTCCCGGAGGGACTCGCCCGAGGCGGGCGCTCCCGGCTGCCTTCCCGGGCCTTCAGCGGGGGCCAGCTCCACCGCATTTTATCCGGCTGCCGCGATGCTTCTCCCTTGGTTTTGCTTCCAGGGCCTGCTGCTTTTGGCTTGCATATTTGGATTGGTGTGATTTACGATTTAATGGGTCTGGCTTTTTTTATGCTGCTGCTTCTGGCGTGAGTGATAGCCTTCCCCTGGGGAGCCGTGCTAAGGACGGGCAGGGCATGAATCTCCCGATCCATCAATGGATCGATCGATCGATCAGCAGCTTCAGAGAGTTTTGAGATGGGGGAGAGGATGCAACTCTTGCTGTATGGTAAGGCCTGGATCGTTAGGCTTTCTGTGCACATGAAAGGTGGGCTTGTGTGCAGAAAGGACCCCCCACCCCACCCCACTCCACCGGAGGGGGAGGACGCCTCTCCCTGCTGCAGTGGGAGCCGGCTCCCGGTTGCCTTCATCCGTCACCAGGGCTGCAAGAAATCTGCCACCGCCACTTCCCCTGCCCAGGGCAAGTCCCAGGAGAGGGCATTAATTAAACACACAAAGGCATTAAACGAGCATTAAGGTGTCTGATTTAGAGGGGCAGAGCCCGGGGTGATGCTAAACAAGAAAAGTGTGTCACACACTCTGCTCTACGCCTGACGAAAGCCGAGGCACCGTTTGTTCACGGAAGGCTTAAATTGTGAGGATGGGAACCGTTCAAGGCTGCTGCAGAAAGCAGCCGGGGGAGAGGCAAAGCGCTTCCGTATTGGACTCCGTTCCCTAGGTTCCTTCCACTGGAAGCCTTAGTCCATTAGCCACAACTCCTTAAATTACAGGGGGAAAGATGGAATCCTGCTTCCAAAGCCATTGCTGGACGGATCTATTCTCGCAGTGCACCCCCACTCCAAAAACCATATTTTAGAAATCCACTGTCTGATTAATCAGCATTCTCTTTTTAAGTCAATGGAACAGATTTTAATTGATCCACTGAATCGCTTGATCAACTACATGTTGCAGTCAATATTCCAGAAAGTAAAATAAAAACACCCTTTGCAGAGTTTCAGCTCTGGGGGCATCGCACAGTTGAAAAATTAGCACGGACCCCCGCAAGACCAGCTTCATGGACACCAGAGGAATCTGTCGTCAGAGAAGGGGCTTCAAGACTGGGCAGTGGCCCCAACAGGCACATCTGGCTGGCGGGGGAGGGCTGCTGGCCAGTCTGTGGGGCATTTGCAAGTGCGAGGCATTCTAGAATGACGGGCAGGGGTTGCTTAAACGGGATGGTGCACATTGATTGATTGATTGATTGATTGACTGATTAATGTCTAAAGCACCCAAGAGCTGAAGCTCTCTGGGCTGTTACATTGCAGCAGCTGCTGATCTGTAGACCAGGGGTAGGCTCCTGAGCTCCTCCTCCTCCTCCTCCTCCTCCTCCACCTTCGTTGAATAGTTCCAGTGGCTGCGCAGTATCTTCTCCCGGTCCCGCCACGAAACGAAGGGTCACCTGTGCTTTGCTCCTTCCCACATCAGCTGAAGGCCCTTCCATTTTCTCGGGGCTTTTCCCGCTCGCTCGACCTGTAGCCTGGCCGTTCCTCTCGCTTCTGGTCTTGGGGAAGGTTGCTGCTGGTGTTTTCTCATAGCCGAGAAGAGGTGGAAGGGGCCCAGGAGCCACCGGGTCCAGCCCCCCCCCCCCCCCCCATCCATCCCCCAGGGCTGTCCAGCTGCACCTTGAATGCCCCCAGGGCGGGAGAGCCCCCCCCCCCCGCCTCCCTGGGTCGCTGGCTCCATTGTCGTCCGGCTCTCACAGTCGGAACACTTTTCTTGATGGCCACTTGGATCCAGGCTTCCTGTCTGTGTGCCCGTTATCGCTCTCTACATGGGGCTGCCCTTGAAGACGGTCCAGATACTTCAGTTGGTCCAGAATGGAGCTGCCAGGGTGTTAATGGGGACCAGCAGGTACTCACATATAATGCCGGTCCTCTACCAGTTACACTGGCTGCCAATTGAGGTCCAGGCCCAATTTAAGGTGCTGGTGATGACCTATAAGGCCCTAAACAGCTGGATACCCGAAGGAGCACCTCCTTCCCTTGAGATCTGAGGCGGAGGTCCTCCTCCAGGAGCCCTCCCTGAAGGAGAGTAGGAGGGTGGCTACCCAGAGCAGGCCACCCGGCATGGGCGCTGAGGGTGGGCGACGCAAGGAGAGGTCTGTCCTGCGGGAGCCCCCCTCTCCCCTTTCCCAGCCCCACAGGGGAGCCCTTCGTGGCTGTGTTGTGAAAGCGAACCCCAGAGTTTCAAATGTCCCCAGGCGGGGGGGGGGGCGGGGTGTCGCTTGGACACCCCAGGAGGGCCCACTTCTGCGGACACTGTGCCAACTTCCAAGTGGGCCGAGGGGCTTCCATTGGGGGAGGGTGGAGCCAGGCGGGCAGGCCCCTTTCGCCTCCGTTGTCCTCTGCCATGCATAGGACCAGGTTACCTGATGGAGTGCCTTCTCCCCTACGTGCCTGCCCACCCCTTAAGATCTGGGGTGGAGGTCCTTCTTGGGGAGACCTCCTTGAAGGAGATGAGGGTGGCGGCTACCCAGAAAAGGGCCTTCTCGGTGGTGGCACCGATTGTGGAATATGCTCCCAGAGAGGTGTGCCTCGTGCCGACACTTCATTCTTTTTGGAGCCAGGCTAAAACCTTTTCGTCTTCCCAACATTTCAAGGTTGATTGTGGTTTTAATATGGGTTTTATCTCTGGGGATTAATTGGGATGCTGCGTTTGATTTTGTTTGGTTCTGCTTTGCTGCCAAACCGTCCCTGGATGATATAAAAAAGTCTTAAATAAATAAAATGAAAATAAATTCCAAAATGCTGACTGTCCTGACTTTGGGGTTTCTAAAGAGGAGAAGCTGGGAGCGACAGGAAGGAAAGCAGTACCTGTGGGACTTCAGCCTGGCCGAGGAAGGCCGTGCTTGCATCCCGTGTATCGCAGCAGTCCCCCAGCTGGTGGGCGCATGTCTTCTGCATCCACATCATTCAGGAATCTGTTCTCCATTGCTTGCTCCCGAGTAGCAAGAGCGCCTTCCCCACTCCTCCTGCCTCCTCTAGCAGCTAATTTCCACTCAGGGCAGCTTCGCGGCCTCAGAGGCAGGAGGACCGGGAGCGCCTGGGGGAAAAGCAGCAGACGGAAACCTCTGCCTCTCTTTTCTCATCGCGGTCGCATCTCCTTCTCAGGGGAGCCTTCCCTGCGACTCCTGCGCGAGGGAGGAAGACGCCTCGCGGGGCATCACTGGACGCAGCTCCCTGAAAGAATGGCGCTAACGAACACGGGAAGCGTGGCAACAGCTCCACTTTTTATCGCGCAAAACGGGTCTGTAGAGCCCCGGTGAGCTGGCGCGCTTCCACAGTGCCTATTTCCCAGGGAAATCAGTTCTGCGATGTGCCCCCCCCCCCGCAGCCCCCCATCCCCATCACATTGGAAGGGAGAGACTCAAATTGGGATTATTTTAAGGAGAATTGTGCTTTCCTCCAGAGTGCAAGGGGATCTGATTCTGAAACTCTGGAGGTTTAATGTTTAAAATAAGCACGCTCTTACGCACGTTCTAAATAAAGATTTCAGATGAGGAGTTGCCGAGAATTGTTCTGGCTGAGAAGCAAAATCCGGAAGGCCTTGATCCGCGTGGACGGAAAGATGCTGCGTGGAAGAGTGGAAGCCATGAGACCTGCGGGTCTCCCAGCCGCCTGCCATTGCCAGCACCGGCCTGTCCCTCCGGACTGTGCAGAGGCCGGCCGGCCGGCTGATGGCGTCCAGATGGTTTGGATCGCAGCTCCAGTAGGCCCAGGCCTACCGCCTGCACCAAAGGCGAGGGATCCTGCCCGTTGCAGTCCGGGACAGGTGGGGGGCACCAGGCTGCCTGCCCCCATCTGGTGTGTGGCTGCTGCCGATCTCTTCCTCTTTTGCGCGTTAAGCCATGCGCTGCCCCCGTAGGAAGAACCCCGATGCCGGAGTGGGTTGAGGGTCCACCAGGCGCCCCACTCTGTTCCCCCTGCGGCCGATGGGTGGCTTCCCTCGGAAACCAGCGGGCGGGCAGGCAGGCGTGGGCGCCAGAGCACCCCAACCAAGTGTCCCAGCACTGGTGCGCAGAGGCGTCCTGGCGATGGTCCCGATCCTGGAGGTGGCACTTCCCCGCAGGACTCGGAGCCGCCTTGCCTTTGGCCAGGGCCCTTTCCAGAGCCTTCCCAGCTGGGGCCGTCACCACTTCCTGTGGCAGGGAAGCCCAAGCTGGACTGGGCGGCGTTAAGGAGCACCCCGCCCCCGGATTTGTCCGGGATCTCCCAGCTCTCAGATGCATGGAATGAGAGCACGAGGATGGCGGAAGACTCTGCCTCCTCCTCCACTTTCTTCCCACCGTGCGAATTTTGCACTCCTCCATCATGTTTCCATCGACTTACCTGTTTTCTAAGCTGAGCGATCCCAGCTTTGTTCTGGTTTCCTAATAAATCTTGTTTCGGCAACTGATGACAAGTTCTGGAAACATTTGGAGCTGCACACGCTGCCGAATGCGGCCGTCTTTCAAGCTCCTGGTCAAAATGCTTCTGTTGCACGAATGGGTATGAGGCGAGACTGGGTCTCTTCAGCCTGGAGAAGAGGAGACTCAGGGGGGACCTGTGGGTGACATGCAGGTATGTGAGGGGGTGTCACACAGAGGTGGGAGAGACCTGTTCTCCCCTGCAGAGGAAGGCAGGACGCGCTCCAATGGAGCAAAGCTCAGGGAACCAAGGTTCAGCTTGGATGCCAGGAAGCACTTCTTGACAGTCAGGACCCCGAGGGTGTGGAATGGGCTTCCACGGGAGGTGGTTGAGGCCCCATCGGTGTGGGTGTTCAAGGATAGGCTGAACATGTGCATGGTGGGCATGTCGTGAGCAGAGCCAGCTGGTGCCAGAGGTCAGACTGGATGGCCCAGGAGGCCCCTTCTGACTCGCCCTGTTTCTGTGTTTCTGTGTTATGTGAGCTGGGATGCAGGTTCCAGGAAGGGGCTTGCAAATCCTCCTGGCCTGAAGCGAAGGCGAACCGCGGGCCACCTTGCCTGAAGGAGAGCGAGGCCATTCATAATGGGTGTGAAGGTTGGATGGCTCGCTGAAGTGCCGGCAGCTCTCGTGGAAAGGCAGGCATGACAAGTCGCCCGTTTTATGATAGCGCTGCCACTGGGTGATGAAGATTTGTGTGCAGATTCAGTGAGACCTGAGAGGAAGCCTCGTTGACTTAAGTCCTCCGGAATGTCCCAGGTGTTCTTTTGTGGTTTCTCAGAAAGCAGGTGTGGCCAGGAAGCATCGCTTGCTGCTTTCTCTGGTGAGTGAGAATGACCAGAAAAATGAGAGGGCGATCGCAGGCCCGGCAGCACCTGAGGGGCGCCACGCAAGCGGGGGAGCCGTTGCGGAGAACTGATCCGCCCTGTGCGGGCAGAGCAGGTGCTGCTCCCCACGCTTGGTGGGGAGATGTCCAGACAGGGGAGCGTCTCTGCCCGGCCTCCCCTCTGCGCCCCCCTTCTGCTCACTGCTGGAAGACCCTTCCCTTGGCCCCCCGGCGTGAGAAGGGCTCGAAAGGGCGGCCTCTTGGCTCCTGAGCTGATCCGTGCTGCACTGCGCCGTTGTCTGCGGGGAAGGGCGATGCTCCCGGGCACGTCCCCCATGTTGCGTCCCGTGGCGGTGCCCAGCGACGCCCTCCCTCGCTCGCCACTGGCGTCTTTGTGGGTGGGGGGGGAGTGTGCTCCTGCAGAGAGCATCGATCCCGCGCGCGGGGGCTCCTCAGGTGCCTTCTGCTCAGCCAGCGGAAGGGAAGGACACCAGGAGAGGGTTCGGATCAGACCAGCCTCTTCCCCGTGAGTCTGTCCCCCCCCCCCCCCGCAAAGTACCGAGTGCCTGCAGGGCAGACGGGCTCAGTCACTGTGTTCTATCTTCCTGCCAAAGACGCTGTACTAGCCCACTGCCCGGGCCTCTGTGTATGTTCTGGCTTGACCTTGCCCCGAGCCGAACGGAACTGGGGCCTCACGCCATGGGGCTCGCGCAGGCTTCCATAGCTGCCCTCTTGGGGCGGTCGCTTCTCCTCCTCGGCAAGCAGCTCGCAAGGGTGGCACCTGCCCGCGCATGTGTCTCGCTCCCGGCGCCCGGCTTCCTTGCCTTCCCGGCTTGCACGTATTTCCTCAGTAGGCAGGATCAGGCCTGTGATCGTTCACGGAGGAGGTCGGCACATGGTTTGCAGATTTGCACATGCCTCTGGGTCGGTTGCTTCTCCATCTTGCGCCCTCCAGGTGTGTGGCAGGACACCTCTCAGCATGCTGGCAGGTGCCCATTTGGGGAATGCTAAGGGGGCACGGCCAGTCAAGGTGACTCCTCGGCAGAGTGGAATTTTGCACAGGTCTTGGTGGTCCGAATCCAGCCCCTCTGACACCTGCTCAGTGC
Source organism: Varanus komodoensis (assembly GCF_004798865.1). NCBI lineage: Eukaryota > Metazoa > Chordata > Lepidosauria > Squamata > Varanidae > Varanus > Varanus komodoensis. Next base: position 66,038,833 of record NW_025335761.1, read on the forward strand.
AGCCCCCCACCTTGGCTGGCAAGGAACAGAGGACGGAGGTGAGGACGCGATGCCGGCACTGCCATGCCCTTGGTGACGTTCCCGTGTCTCCAGACTCAGAATTCTGGTGCTCACTCGCTATCGTAAAATGCAAAGAGTGAGCCTATTCCACATACTCCGTTCAGTGCCCGTTCATTCTCGATCTCATCATTTATTTATTTATATTTATGTATTTATTTTCCGATTCATATCCTGCCTTTTTCCTACAAAGGGCTCAAGGCAGCTTACATCATTCCCCTCCTCCATCTTACCCCCACAACAACAACCCTGCGAGGTAGGTTGGGCTGAGAGTCTGCGACTGGCCCAAAGTCGCCCAGTTGGCTCCATGGCCGAGCGGGGACTCGAACCCGGATCCCCTAAGTCCCAGTCCCGTGCTCTGAACCACCACCACACCAGCTTGTTCAGCAGATCTCAAGTCAGCAAAGTGATCCTGTGACAGATCTGGGGATCCGTGCTTGGATCCTCACTCTGCACCTCCTCCCCCGGCAGCCAGTCCAGGAAGGACCGTGCTGGCTGCTCCCCTGAGCCTGTAAGAGGGAGCTTGGGGTCGGCGTCAGTGCGTAGGGAGGGGGCAGGTGAGCGCCGGCAAGGTGTGGTGTCTCCTGGCCGCACCGCAGCCTCCTTCCCTCCCCCTCCAAAGGGCCACCCCTAGACGGCCAGGTCACGCACTGGGGCGACCTTCGGCCCCATCTTCATGCCACCCTGCAACGGACGCGGGCAGTCCTCCACGCTCGGGGGGCTCTGGGCATCCCCACTGGATCGCACCCGGCCTGCCTTGGCCTTGGCTTCTTTCCAGCACCTGCCTGCATGTGCTCCCTCCCTGAGTCGGCCACACCTTGGGTGTCGCTCGCCTAAACAGGTTTTGCCAAGTGGGCCCTCTGTGCACTGCAGGTGTCGTCCCGGTTGTGCATTTCCATTCCTTCTTGGGAAAGCTTTGCTTCCGAGGGAAGATAATAGTGTTGTGTTGGTTTAGCAGAGACCCATTCTGACTAATTGTGATTGAATGCTAAAATTGCAACACAAAACCAATCTAATTATTACACTTAACGATCGGTGTGGGAGCTTATGTTCTGCACTGCAAAATTACCTAGGCTGCTCTTCCCTCGGAGCGGGAGTGTGGCGCCATGACGCTGCTTCGGCTCTGATGCTGTTGCTATGCTCCGGTTTTGGTCCGCCGTCGCATCTCTTGAGTGTCCTTCTGGGAAATCTCAGCGGAGGACTCACTTTTCTGCCTAATGCACAGGCGCTCCAGACATATTTTTGATGATCATGATCCGTGTGATGCCCCTCTCTCTATTTCCATGGGATTTTCTTTTTTAGCACCTTAGTATCTGCTCAGGCGGAAGAATCAACACTTATTCTGCTGTTGCAGAAAGTGTGCCTGGGCTTGTGTGTGGGGGCAGGCAGGGATGCCATGGAGGTGCACTGAAATGCGCAGTTTCCAAAAAGGTGCGCCAACCATGTGCCACCCAGAGGAACCCATAAGATAGCCTGTTAAGGGTTATGGTTGCAGCTAATGGTGCATTTGCAGACGCACGTGCGCGATTCTGCCCCTAGCCCTCAGCACCTGAGGTGGGGTTTCCAGACGTCTGTGTCTCAGAAGGTCTCTCTGCATCGTGCATTTCCAGGCTCAGCTGATGGTGCAGCCTTTCCGTCTTCCACTTGCAGATCCTGGAAGGGCCCAGATCTAAGGGGACACCCTCTCGGGACAGCTTGGTATCTGCAAGAGGTCCTGCTCAGACAGCCAGCACTTGTGCGCAAAGTTGGTGCCCAGTCGGGATCATGCCCTTCTCAGCAGCTGCCCCGAGGAATGTTCCACAAGCCCCACCGGGAGGTGCGCTCAGCCCCATCACTGGATACTCTCCGAAATCCCTGGAGTCTCTCTGGTCGGAGTCAGGGTCTCAGAGTGTGGGCAAACCCTGCTCTTTGCTCACTTGATTCGATCGTTTTGCTTGGGTGGCGCCTAGATTTTATGTACCCAACCTCTCTCCCAATGAAATATTGGAAAATGCAGGATACATGCTGCAAGTGAATACGCATCCCCGCCCCGCCCCTCTGACTAAATGATATCAGTCCGTAAATTGGAGCCAGACACAAGGAGGGCCCTGGAGCCCATGTGCTGCATCGGAGCAGCAGAGCCAGTGTGGCAGACTTCAGTGACTGAGTCACCGTGGCATCTCCACGCAGGGGCACGGATGGATCCCCGTCCCTTCTCACCTTGCAGTAAAGCGGAAGATGGCTGTTGAGAGGTGGCAGAAACCCTCTTCCGTGCAGCAAAATTAAAGTGTAAGGCTCCCGCTGTTTTTAGGGACACTTCCAGTCACGGACATCTGTAGCTGGCAACCCATAATGGGCTGAGGAATGGAGCGCTTCACACCACACAATGTACTTCACGCCCTGCATGGGTTCTTCATTCACTCCTGGCTGACGCTCTGGCACTGGGGCTGCTTGCCCTGCAAAACAGCTGCCCCGAACCCCCTCCATATTGGGGGGATCGGCCCCACTGCTGCTGCAGGCGGTCTGGTTAGAAGCGCTCGCTTACGCAGCAAGGGGGGTGCGGTTCCAGGACTGGTCGGCACCGGCTTCCAGCGCTGGTGAATCTAGGGCAGCCGCGTCCCCTGGGAGTGGAGGTTTGCTCTGCAGGGGATCAGAGCGTAGCCAGGAGGCGGTCGGAGGGAGCAATGGACAATGGCCAGCTGATTTGGGGAGGCACAGCGTCCCCGGGAGAGCGAGAGGCTGGCAGCGGCTCTCTGGTTTGGGGAAGGAGGTGGCCTGCCAGGGGCCGAGTCCTTTTGCGCGTGCTCCTTCCAAACCAAGTGAAAAACGGAGCTCTCAAATTCTATTTCTGGGCTTCGGTTTATGGGCTGCTCTCGAAGACCTAAAAGGCTGAGCCTCCCCTGAGCTCCGAGTGACGCTCAGCTGCCCTTCTGCTCTGGGCAGCGTTTGTCCTGCTTCCCCTGCCCCTTTCTGACCGTGGGTTTCCTCCAGGTATGTAGCCGAGGCCCCCTGCAGCTGCCCAGGAATGAGCGTTGGAGCGCGGCTGGAGGAACTCCAGTTTAGACGAGGCTTAAATTATTGCTGCAGATAAATTAATAGGTAAATAAGTAAATCGCACTTACGTACCTTTGTTTTGCACGGACACTTAACTTGCTTGTGTGCTGACGTTTCATCACTGCAGCTCCGAAGCTCCAGCACCATACGCCTCACACCTGGAAAGGACTCTCTGCTTGGGTGGGGGACCCAGGCCCAGGCGGGGCGATTCCATAATTCAGCCCTCTGCATGCAGATTGTGCCAGTCCTCTGGAACCTCTGGCTAAAATGCCGCTTCTCTGCCCGAGAGACCGGAAAGCGGCTTTCTCTCCGCCTGAACAGAAATTGCTGGGCTGAGTGGACTCCCGGGCTATGCGACCGGATGCGTTTCGAGCCGGTTCCCAGGCCTGCTTAGCCACACCGAGGAGACTCTGCTCAGAAGGTCCCCCAGACCCTTCCCCAGCATGATCTCCAGCAGCTGTCCTTCGGTCCCGGAGTTTCCTTTTCCATGTGATCACTTATTTAACTAATGTCCCGCTTTTCCGTAAAAAGGCACTCAAGATGACCTGCAGGCATAATGGAAAATTGATTTAAGCCATAAAATGAGTAAAAAACACAACGGTTGTGGAGTAAAACAGCGCACTTTCTGGAGAGCTCCGGCTGCTGGGCAACGCAGAAGGGAGCACGTGCCAGTGAACGAGGCAGGCCTTGGGCGAAATGACCTTGCCCGCTGGTGGCGGGGCGGCAGCCGGCAAGTGGCGTCCGGCCCAAGCAGCCCAGCCGGGCCCTTCCGTGGAGCCAGCCAGCCAGCCAGCAGGGCCTTTGGGACTGGCGCGTCCCAGAGCTCCGGCTGTGGGATGGTGAAGAAGCGAAACAGACCCCAAGCTGCGAGGGAGCCGGCGCCCCCATGTCCGTGGGGGGCCTCGCCGGTGTGGGCGCGCCAGGGCTGCGTGGGAGCTCTCCGTGGTGCTGAAAAGCAGCTCCGAAGGAGGTCCGCCCGGAGCACCCTGGGTGGCTCCCGAAAAGCTCCAAATAGCAGCTACATGGATGGTGGAGGGACGGCCTTTCCACCCCGGGACAAGGCGGCATCCCGTCACCATCCCCGATGGCCTTAGCTGAGCATTAGGCCCCTCCATGGAGGATGAATGGCAGCCGGCGGCCGCAGACCCTCGGGCTCAACGGCGGCGGGACGGACGGCCCCGTTTCTGGGCAGCAGCCTTGAGAGGGGGCGGCTGTTGCCCTCCTGCCCCGCTGGCGGACTGCCCTTTGGTGGCCACAGCTGGACAGTGCCAGGTGGACCAGGGATACCTTCGGTCTGATCTCTGGCCCAATAGTGGAGCATGGAAGATGGTGGCTCCGAGCGGGAGGGAAGCAGAATTCTTGGATACGAGGAGATGCTTGGTAGAGGGGGACTCAACTGCTGGGCACCTTCTATTAAGCTGAGGGAGGGGGATTGTGACGTCAAAGAGATCTAAGATGGAACTGAGTGCCTTGCGTATTTTATGTAGCCGACCTGTAGATTCTGCAGCCAGCCGGCCTCTTCCGGGGTGCAAGGATTCCAAGGCCCTGCAGATTAGTTTCTCAAACTTTCCAGGATTGTGCCGAAATGTATTTGTACGTCATGAAAGTTATGGGAAAACAGGCTAATATAGATTCTATTTTTTCCTGGCTCCTCCCGCCACAGTCTCTGCATCCCACATCTCTTCATCTGCTCCTGTCTGGCACTTTACTTTTTGCGTGCGCTGCTGATTGATTGCACACTGAAACAGGAAAAAATAGTGAATGTTACATAAATTGTAGGGAATGGTTTTGTCTGCTTTTCTGAAGGAGATTTAAAAAAAAATTCTATCAGTGAGCACACGATGGAATGAGATATGCTTGACAATGCAAGAAACACACGTAGAACAGAGGAAACAGAATCTGTACTTCCCCAGGGAGGGGAAGCTGGGTGCTTGCAATAATTTTGAGCAGCCCAGCATTGGGAAATAAGTACTTGAAAAACTGAGTATCATCTAATTAGGACTTGTAAATTCATGGAAAATGCAACCTGTATGCATACTAATTTAGCTGCTTTCTCCCTCGTCCCAATTCGGGAATGTGTTTCTGATATTATAGGTTTTTAATGAGAGAGAGAGAGAGAGAGAGAGAGAGAGAGAGAGAGAGAGAGAGAGAACCTGTATTGACGGTGGACTGTATGGAAGGTTTGGTCGCCTTCCTCTTGCTAAATTGCACCTGGCAGGATCTGTACTTTTGTTCTGAGCAGGGAGATGGTAATTAGTATGAACAGTTTTTATATTTAGGTACTGAGTGCAAGGAAAAAGATTGTAGTCTTCTGGAGTTAATGTAACCATCAATTTCGCTGTTTACTTGATATTTTCTTCCATTCCTTTCGTTCTTTTAAAAGCAAGTTGAATAATACAGGCAGAACTTTGAGGAGGTTGGGAGGCTGATGAGATACTCCAGGAGACGCGAAGCTATTTTTACCTGCCTGATGTGCTATTTTCTTTATCCATTTTGTTTGAATCTCATTTTGGTGTTGCAGATGGCAAAGTTAAATTTAAGAAGCAAGGACTGCTCAGAGTTTGGAAGGGACCAAATGTTTTTCTGCCCACAGACTGGTCTGTGCAAACCAGGCAGCAGTGCCGGCAGCCGGCTGCTGGCCCCCTCTGAGCCAGAGACCCGCTTTCAGGGGGGAGTCCAATCCATGGCAACGGATGTGTGTCCCTCACAGCCAGCCGTGCGGCTCTGTGCATAGGCATTCCATGACGCCCGGGGTCCTGGAGGGACCCGCCAGGGATTCCAGTGGGTTGGGAGGATATAAATCGAATCTGTGGCTTCTGCAGTGGACCAGCCTTTTCTAAGTCCCACAGATTTTTATTTATTTATTTTATTTATTAAAACATTTTTATGCCGCCCCATTCGCCGAAGCCTCGGGGCGGCTTACAACATTTTATGGACTTGTGGACTGTTTTGCTACACGTGTGTGCATGTGCGGGGGGGGGGGGCGGCTTGCTCAAGCGTGGGCTTGCACTCGTTCGTTAGCAGAAGCATTAGCACGGCTGCAGATCTGCAGCCAGGAACAACGTTCTTGTACATCCCCACAGAAAGAGTCTGGCTCCAGGCGAATTTGGATTCCCGCAAAGGAAGAGACTGAGAGCAGGTGCCGTGGAGCGCAGGCATCTGCACGGGCCTGGCGTGTGTTGGCGGCTCAGACCCCGAGCAAAGGTCAAGCGTTCCCACCGGGTTCTCCAGAAGGAGCTGAATGCAGCTCCGGGTCTCCTAGCTCCTCTTCCAGACTCGGCCATCTGCAGAGGTCGGAGGGAAACCCCGAGGTCCTAGAGGGATCAGGTTCAGCCGTGCGGCTACAAGTACTCTTCCAGTTTGACTTCTGCACTGCAAATAGTGCTTCTGTGAGCAGACCTTCCTCCCCGGGATCACATGAGACCATCAGAGCTGGCCCAGGGCCCCCTGTTGCCCGGTGCCATGCCAGCTCCCTGTAGGAAGCGCACAAGAAGGATGGGAGTGCATGGACACCCCCGGTTCACAAACACAATGCCACCAGGAAGGTCACTTTGGTCCCAGCAAATCGGGGAAGGGAATCCTGGCACAACGACACGGAGGGCTGCATGCGTCTGCGTAGCCCAGGAGAAGCAGCTGGTCGGCTGCCAGGTACTTGGCCCAGAGCGTCCGTGATTCCTCACTGTTGCCTGTACTTGCTGGGGCTGATGGGAGTTGTAGGCCAAAGCCCTGGGGGGTCGTGAGCTGCTCACCCTGCCGCAGACACTCATATTTGGCTCCCTGTCGTTGCAACCACGGGCAACCATGGCCCGTGTGGAGTGAGGCCAATGCTTTTGGAGCAGGTCAGTGCTTTGGAAGCATTCAGAAGCATGCTCCAAAACGGCCAGCGAGGCGGGGCGCTTTTTGGCACTGCCAAACACATCCACAAGGAGCAACGGGCGGGTGCACTGAAGCTCAGTCAGATTTAGAAGATCTTCTCACCCACATGCAAGATAAAGGGATAGAAAATGGAGGATCATTGGGTTGATACACTCTGACTTGAAGCTTTTGAAGCCTGAAGCCCACAAACCTATCAGGAAACCACTGGGGAAGATCAAAATTAGACGTTTCCTTGAACTTCCAAGCCATATTTTTAATGCGATAGCTGCCCAAATGTATCTGGGAGGCTGGGGCTGCCGGTCTCCTGAGGGTTTTGCTCCGTGCCATGTGACAGACCTCCCAGGTTGGCGCTTCCTGGCAGTCTTCCGACGGAAAAGCCGGCCAGCTTCAAGGGAGGGCATGGCTGACCTCTTCCCATTTTCCTTTCTGGCCCGGTTGGTTTGTACATGTGTGCACCGTAGGAGCTGGAGGAGGACTTGGTGGAAGGAGGTTAACCTTGAGCCTCTCTCCGCCTTTCAAGGCACTTTGAATTTACCCACGGAAAAGCAGCATCTTCCAGCTCTGGCGAGATCTCCCTCCCTCTCTCCCTCTTTCTCTGTTCTGCAAAGCAGTGAGCAAAAATGCATATGATACAGTGCCGAATAACTGTGAACTTAGCAGGCACTGGTGGTCATAAAGCAAAACAAAAACCCACAGGCATCTATACAATCTAATTCCTCTCTCTTCTGCTTCTTTGTTTTTAAATCTTCTTAAGTGGGAAAACGTGGGCGAAAGGCAGGCATGGGAACTGTTTTAACGGTGCCCTCAGGAAACTAATCCCCCTCAAAAGGGCAAAAGTCACTGGATGTTCTCATAGATTTCTGTGGATTCCTGGATGATGGCCTAGTTTGACGGGGGCTGTAATTAAAGATGAGCAGAGGGAGAAGCGGATTTCTGCCTCCAATCCTCAGCCAGGTCAGCGAGAAGGACCAGCGCACACAAAAGCACACGCACACATGGGCCGAAATGGGGCACGGGAGGGATTGGAGAGGGTGCCCCTGCAAAAGGCCCCGTCCGTGCCTTGAGCTGCTGCCCTGGGAATGACCAGCTCTGCCGCGATCGCCACTGCAGGGGGAGGCGGGCAAAACCACCTCTCCATCTGCACCAGGTTCAGATGTATGACTTCCAGATCACGAGAAGTAGCAGTTCCTCTATGCTCCTCACTGGTCAGGCCTCACCTGGAATACCGTGTCCAGTTCTGGGCACCAAGATTTAAGAAAGATGCAGGGAAATTAGAAAGGGTCCAGCGGAGGGCAACAAAAGTGATCCAGGGTTTGGAAGTGCTGCCCTGTGAGGACAGACTGGGAGGACTGGGCATGTTGATAAGGGAAGGCTGAGGGGGGACATGGGATCCCTCTAGAAGGACCTCAAAGGAAGGTCGAGATCTCCCCTTGCTGATGCCAGAGTGCAGGAGACGGAGTAATCAAGTCAAGCTGCAATGACCAAGATCCAGGCTGGACATCAGGAAGAGCTTCCTCCCTGTCAGAGCAACATGGCAGTGGCACCAGCTGCCTGGAGAGGTGGGGGGCTCTCCCACACAGGACGCATTCAGAGCGAAACTGGACAGCCCTCTGAGTGGGATGGTGTGAACTGGTGTCCTGCACTAGCAGAAGGTTGGACTCGATGGCCTTCATGGCCCCTTCCAATTCTACTATTCTACGATTTGGAGATTCGAAGATCCAGAGCAAGCTGCAGGTGCTGACGTGCCAAGCACTTTCTCAAGTGGCTGCGTTGCTTGTATTCGGGCCTGACCGGGAACGGGCCCAGACCCCTGGGATCGTGCAAGTGTTACTCTTTTGCAGGCAGTTCCACTTGCGTCTCCCCTTCTGGGCCGCGGGGCAGGGCTTGCCCCCCTCCTGCTGCCGTTCTGCCCGCGCGGCAAGGAAGGCCGCGTGGAGCACTGCTGAGCCGCAGGGTCGGCCCGCGGGTCCCATGGCTGAGTGGGGCTGGAGGCCGACTCGTCCGAGCCCTGGCCCAGCGCTTTCGTCACGTGTGCTGTAGGAGTCCCACAGCAAGCCCTCTGCCAGACTGGGGGGGGTCAGCCAAGGATGCTGCAGCCCTTCCGGGTCCCAACCAGGTCGCTTCAAGGCAGCTGGTGCTGCCCGTCCCTGAAGGGGCACCAGGACTTCCGAGCCTGTGCCTTGCCTGTGGCAAAGGGACTCCCTGCTTGTTGGCGGAGTCTGTGCAAAGCTTCGGAGGGAGGAGGGCAAAGCCACTGCAGATGAAACAGGGCAGCGAGTCCAGAGGAGGACACTCAGCCAGCCCTCCGCCCCCAGGGACGGCACTCGATCGACCCCCCGCGGGCCCTGGGGATTTAACTTGCTGTCCAAAATGGGGGTGCTTCTCCTCCAAAAAGACTGGCACCCCTTTCTTGCACCCCTTGTGAAGAAGACTGGCACCCCGCTCTTGTGCATGTGCCCCGTTTGTGTCCACCACAGCTCGTGGCTGCGTGGCCTGAGAAGGGGAGTGAGCGAGGGCTTCAGCCGGCCTCCCGGGTGTCATGGCTTCACACCCCGGCCTCTCTCTCCTAAGCCGCTTTCGTCTATTGGCTACGTATAGGATGGAGTCAAACGCAGTAATTGGACACACAGCTACAAAGTTGGGATTCCCTCTGTGAACGAGAGCGTATTTCCATGGATTTTGCAGCTTGTAGTTAAAACTGCCTCCCAGTCATTAAAGGCTGGTGCTAAAAATACATTTAAAGCTCCGGTGTCAGTGCGTTATGGCATCAGCCGCTTCCGTGGGTGGCGGGAGTGAAGCGGGGGATCGTGAGTGGTGGCCCCACAGCACTTGGACGGATGAACTGGGGTTGACTGGGAGGGGGCGAAGGGGTGGCCTGGCTTCCGTGAAGCTCCCTGTGCGCAGCAGCGGCTGCAGCAGCCCCTCCCTTTCCTCCTGGTCTGGGATGCCAGCGACATTCCTGGCCTCTGGCCCAGTACCATCTCTCACCGAGGCCGGAGGTGTTCATCAGCCCGTGCAAAGTTCCTTGGCCCATCATGCTGGGCAAGTGGGCCTGGCGCATCCGGGCGACTTGCTGCTACCAGAATCCCCGACTTGGGGGGCTGAGGGGATGGCCTGCCCCAGAGGGACGCCCCACTTGTAGTGGGATGGTTCGGGATGTGCCACATTGGGGATTTTGTTCCGGAGACCCTACAGGGTTCTGTAGGATTTCCATTCTGATAAGTGGCGATTCCAGATTCCCTTTTTTGGTGTCTGGTGAAGGTGCAAACGAAACCTCTCTTGGGATGTGGGTGGTGTGACCCTAAATGAGTGCAAAAGGGATCCTCTCTCTCTCTCTTTGAAACAGCACCTGGCACAGCTCTGCTTGTTTGTACGCTGCTTCTCTAAGGTTGCGTTCAAGCACTGGAGCCCATCGGACTCCGGACACGTTCCCAGACTGACGGCTGTTGTGCTGGAGGGGAGGAGGCGGGCCCAGCGGCCTCAGGGGCACTTGCGATATTTGCACAGTTTGCAGTTGAGAGCAGTCGATCTTTAGCACAATTGTGTATATCCATAACCAGGACTCCACTCGTAAGATTCCATTCAGCAGCTTTCCTCGTTGTTCCTGTCGTAGCATTTCGGGTGCGAAGTATGGAAGCCCCTCCTCTCACTTCAGATGCTCCACTTTGGCCGCTTCGAATTTTCTGACCATGTCAGATTTGTGCAAAATTTTGGGCTTCGGCTCAACAGTTTGTGCAAATCTGAAGCTAAGCTGGTTGAACTGCACTCAGGCAGTATTGATAGGTGGGAATCTGGGGGCTCCCTGAGGAAATCCGTGGGATTTTCACCCCTTCTCAGGTTCCTCGCACTTCTCTAACTGCAGAGGCCTTTGTCACTGGGGTCGTAAGTTTAATTTTCTCCAGAATGTGACTTTCTTTCGAGAGAATGAAACTGGCAGAGTCGTTAGCAAGAGGGGAGCAGAGGCTCTGCAGGGCTGGGAGGAAACAGGCAGGCTTGCATTTTGGTGCAAGACCCAAACTTTAAAAAAATATATGATGCGATTTGTGCAAATCACACTTTCCCCCACACAGAGCTCACGCGTGCAAATCGGCACCTGTAAAAAAGCAAACATTTGCACGCTGCTCGAGGTGGGCTCGTGGGATGCGGGGGCAAAGTCGCTCGGGCCAAATTGGGGGGACAGGGCAAAATGTCACTTTGGAGCAGGATTGCCCCAGGTGGCTGGGCTGCGGGGGTGGGGGAGCATCTGGCATCGCGCGGTCCAGTCGGTGCCCCCTCCGGGCGCAGCGGCAGTGCCCCGGGCGATGGGCTCCACAGTCTGCTCACGAGCCCGCCGAGGAGGGGAGCTTGCCACCACCCAAGGCAGCCTCCCCGATTCCGAGTGGAGCTCCGGCCAGAAGCGGCTTCCCTGCGGTGTTCTGCATCTTCTTCCTGGCAGTCTTTCAGATGATGTGCGCTTCAAGCTTCCAGGGAGCTTCGGCTGCTGGGCGGTAGGGAAATCAGATTCATCCCCGTCGTCTTCATGACTGACACCTCGTCTCCCCTGCATCTTTTTCCCGCAGGCTCAGCATCCCCGGTTCTTTCAACCATTCTGCAAAGAACTTGGCTTGCAGGGCCTGCCTTCCCAGTCATCCGTCTTCAACACCCTCGTGCTTGACAGTGCCCTTCTTGAATTGTACCTGTAGCTCAGGGGTCTGCAAACTTTTTCAGCAGGAGGCCAGGGGAAAGGTGGCGGTGGCAGGCGCTGGCCGGCGTGGCGGCAGCGGTGGCGAGGTGCCAGGTGCAGGCGCACTCGTGCAGGGAAGGCGGGTGCAATCGTGGGCTCGCTCATGCAGGGGAGGAGGGAGGGATCGTGGCCTTCCCCCCCCCCCGAGCACGACCGCAATTGCAGCTATCTCCCCACCCCCACAGCACGATTGTGCAGGGAAGACGGGCGCAATTGCGGACGCGTGTGTGCAAGGAAGGCCGGCACGATCGCAGGCACGATCATGCAGGGAAGGCGGGTGCGATCGCAGCCATCTTCCCCCCCAGCACGATCGCAGCCATCTCTCCCTGCCAAGCACAACCGTGATTGCACGCGCCTTCCCCACATGAGCGTCCCCACCATCGCACCTGTCTTCCCGCTGAGTGCGCCTGTGCAGGCTCAGAGCTTTTGGACTCGCTCAGAGGTCGTCTCCAAGCGAGTCCAAAAGCTCTGAGGCGGGCCAGGTAAATCAGCACGGCAGGCCAGATCCGGCCTGCGGGCCATACACTGGAGACCCATGCTGTAGCGGGACAGGCCTCCATGTGGCCTACGGGTGGCGCTGTGGCTCGCTCTGAACTGAGCTGGGCTCCCATCAATGCGGCCCAGACGGTTGTGGCCACTGCAGCTTCTTCCGCAAGAGCCCAGCACTGTTGGGTGCTTTGAAAGAGTGGGAAGGGGCCTCCTGGGCCCGGTACGAGCCAGCCCTGCTCGGAGCATGCCCAGCACGTGGGCGTCCGCTCTTCCCTTGGCTGCCTTCACTGATGGGGCTCCACCGCCTCCCACGGAAGCCCATTCCACATCCCAGAGGTCTCAGGATATGGACTGGGAGCTCTTGAGTGCCTCCGGGGTGTGTGAGCGCCTGCCGCCCCCCTGCGCCATCGGCTCTGCCGTCGTGTTGCTCCCACAGTCCTGAAGGTTTCCCGCTGTCCAGCCAGGAACATCCCTTGACTGGCCTGCACAGCCATCACCTTCAGGACTTGTGTTGCCCACAAAGAGTGCCCGCCTTCAGCACAGCCCTTCTCTGCGGCAACAGAGGAAGGGCCTGTCTTTTGCTCTCAGATCTCCATCCTTCACAATGAGCCGCACTCTCTCAGTGGCCCAGGTCTTTAGGCTGTGAGCTCTGAACCACCCAGGAGGTCGATGCCACCTGCCGTGCCTTCTGATGGGCCAGCTGGAAGATCAGCTTCCCGCGTCGCTTGTGGCAAGAGCAGCCAGGCCGGGGGCAGGTGTGTGTGTGTGACATTTGCTGCTTTCACCTTCCCAGAAAGAGTGACAGGCCACCTGTCCTGAAACCATCGAAGCAAGAGGCCCGAGATGCATGCTTTCGGACACCCGCGGTGCAAGGACCTGCACATTCTCAGACCCCGGGCACCTGCTCAGGGAGATACAGTATCCTAGCTCTGTAATTAAACCAGCTGGAGAACAATGGGGCTATTGCGACAGTCTGGAAAAGCACAGACAGACAGACAACAGTTGAGTTAGATGGACTTCATTGATCTTAAATGGCGTATTGTGGTGCCTTCCCTTCTCACTCCTCCTTCTCCCGGATAATCGTTTTATGCCTTGGCGTTCAGCTGTGCCGTTCGAGAAGGCACCTTCTCGGAAAACCTTCCCATGTGCTTGGACCGTACAGAGGTGTGCTCAGAGGTGTGGCTCTGGACCATCCCGTAGTGAAATTGCCCCTTTCTCTAAAGGGCCCATTTTTGCTTGCACCTTTCCCAGGTACTTTGAAGAGTTGTAGCATATTTCTGCATGCAGCATTTTGCGTGTACTTTCCCCTAATGTGTACAGGTTTGTGCATACTTTTTCTGAAATGGACCGTATTGCAACTTTCATCGCATAGTTTGGTGTACAAACTCAGTCTCAGATCACTAAAATGTTCAGAAAGTCCAGACTGGGTAACTCCATTCAACAGCAACCCATCCTGAATGGCATAGATTACACACACACACACACCAGGAAACATGTCAATGGGACATTCCACTGGGTGTTTTGAGCCTTGCGTAGCTTTGCTGGTGGGACACTTCAGGTTGGCGTGGCTAAACATGTGTCAGGGCTTGAAACGGAGAGCTGTGTGGCCTGACAGATGGAATTCCAGCATGCAGATGCCTTGGGGCGCTGGCTCGCCCATCTGGAGGGCTTGGGTAGGGTTCTTCGCAAGGTCCTGCAATCTGCAGAGGTCTTGAGGGAAGTCAGCTTGGCTAGTAGAGGGTGCCCTGAGTTAGCTGCTGCACAATTCACACCAAGTTGGACCTGCCACACTGCCCTTCCGTGGCTTCCTCGTTTTCTGCCATCTATACCACACCCCCAGATTTCAACCCTCTACTGCACCTCCTTCTCTTTCTGGAAAAAAGTTCCTGATGCGGGACACAAGCCTATGAATCCATGGATCTACCGTGGCGGTATCTTGTGTCCTCCAAGCCGGGTGTGTAAAACTGCCTGTGGATTTTCCAAAGAAAAGTGGGTGCGGGCACTTTGGTGGCTCGGAGGTTGCCACGAACCACTGGATTTTATTTGGGAATATTTACCTCTCCAGAGAAGGATTTGCAGTGGGAGCAGGAAAATAGCCAACGGAGCATCAATAGTTAGCTAGCAGGGGGACGTGACGCCAGCGTGGGCTGCAGCGCGAACGTACCCCAGGCCGGAGTGGCTGAAGGCTCGGAGGCCTCGGGTGAGGGCTGGCGGAAGAGCCGCCGGCTCCCCGTGCGTCGCCCTCCCTGGGCCCGGCCTCCTGCTCTGGGGCCTGGTTCTGAGTTAGGATGGCCGTGAAGGATGGCACGGATTATCTCCTTGGAAGGTAGCCAGGAGCTGGCGGCCAGCCAAAAAGCCTCAAGTGGATCTGGTGTGATCGACCTCCTCATTCCGCCATGAGCTGGAATCCCAGTCGGGCCCGCAGGCCGGCAGGTCATCAAGAGGGCTGGGGGAAGCGGCGCTGGCGGGGCGCAGCCCAGCCGTAAAGAGAGGTGCACAGGGGCTGGAGGGGCGGGGCAGGGTGGGGGGGCACTGGCCGGCACTAAGGGAATAGCGGAGGGGGGCGATCAATCCTGGGGCTGGCGGGAGCCCAGGCGGTTGCGGCTGGCACGGAGGGTGCCGTGCGTGGAACGAAGGGCATTCTGGACCCACTCTGCTTCGGGGCCTCTGAGCAAGGGAGCCGCCTGGTGGAAGGCAGAGCGAGCGCCGGCACCATTCCTTGAACGGCCCCATCCGGCTGTGGGCGAAGGCCTGCCTGTTGCAGTTTGCCTCCCCCTCCCTCCGCCGGCCGGGAATCTGGGATGTCGCAGCATCTTCCTGGCCGTCCCACTGGATCCTGTGAGCTGCCGGGATGCCCTTCTGCTCTGCAGTGGCGTCACCATATCATGAAGGGGCAGGTGGAGATTTTCCCGTGAGCCGGGCGTCCCCCGCAGGCCCACCCCGCCTCCCCCGGCTCGCTCTTTGCTTCGGATCCAAGGCCGCGGACGAGGCGCTTGGGCTCCCGGAGCCACGCGGCTGGCCTGGCTCAGGCGCCTTGTGTGGCACGGTCGGTTCCCGCAGTGCCGCCTCCATTTCGTCCCCTTGTCTGCGTCCTCCGTCCCTTGCCCTCTGTTCTTCTGTGCTTGCTCCTAATCCCTCGTTGGGGCACGTGGGGATTAGGTGTGGGGGGGACCTCCGGCCCGGAGCCGCCCTCCATTCTGCAGAGGGGCAGAGCTCAGAGCTGAGCTGCCGTGCTTTGGGCCCGGCTGAATGGGCAGGTTTGACTGAATCTGGTTCACTTAAATCGTCCATCTGGGCTCGCGTGGGGCGAACCTTGGTCCTGCAGCCAAATTTTCTGCCCTGTCATTTGATCCCCAAGCTGACGTGCCGTGGGGTGAGGCTGCATTGGAGGGAAGGAGAGACATTTAGGGGAACACAATCTGTTTGGGCATTGCAGTCCCGCCGTGATGCAGAGGGATTGGCCATCGGGCCCATTTCCATCCTGTGTCGGCAACCTGGGCCTCTGCGTGGGCCACGATCCGTCCGTGCCTCACGGAGGATTTATACGTTACTCTTGCGAGGCACTAGCAGCTCAGTAGGGCTGCAGAACCCAGTCATTCCTGGAAGCAGCAGCTCCCCTCCTGCCCTCACAGTGCCAGAACTCCAGTGCGTCTAGCAGAGCAGGGCACTGGTCCAGAGACACAATGCGACACAGAAACTGAGCGAACCAGAAGGGGTCTCCCAGGCCATCTAGTCTGACCCCTGGCTCCAGCCAGCTCTGCTCATGACATGCCCCCCATGTGCATGTCCAGCCTGTCCTTGAACACCCGCACCGAAGGGGCCCCAACGACCTCTCGTGGAAGCCCATTCCACACCCTCGGGGTCCTGACTGTCAGAAAGTGCTTCCTGGCATCCAAATTGAACCTTGGCTCCCTGAGCTTGGCTCCGTTGGAACACGTCCTGCCTTCCTCTGCAGGGGAGAACAGGTCTCTACCCACCTCCATGTGACACCCCCTCACATACCTGCGTGTTGCCAACAGATCCCCTCTGAGTCTCCTCCAGGCTGAAGAGACCCAGTTCCCTCAGTCTCGCCTCATACGGCATCCCCTGAAAACCGGCCACCAACCTTGTGGCCCTGCGCTGCACTGACTCCAACCTGGCTATATCCTTCCTGTAATGAGGAGCCCAAAACTGAGCACAAGGCTCCAGTTGCGGGCGCACCAGAGTCATGTAGAGTGGTAGTAACACCTGCATGGGGTGGGGGGGGAGGTGGGGGGGCAAGCGTCACCTGCAGGGCAGCCTGCGCAGGGTTCCTTCCTAGAGCCTTGGGCTGCCCTCGGTGGACAAGGCCCACTGCGGGCAGACGGAGGCCAGGAGCAGTCCGGAGCGTCTCCGCACTGGACAGAAGCGGGGCCGTCCTGCCGCGCCCGGCGCCCCATAGCCCGGCTTCCTGCCTGGTCCATGCATCGAGCCGCCTGCGCCCCACTGACCCACTTGGCTCCCCAAGTGCTCCGTGGTCGGAGTGTCCGAAGGCGCCGTTTCCCCCTCCTCCCACCCAGCCGATCAGCCGGACCAAAGGGGGAGGTGTGCTGGTTACTGGGTTGGGTGCAGCCCTGGAATATTAAGTCATGGAAGGACAATTCCCCCTCTTCCCACTGGGCTTGCAGAGGCCCCGGACTATTCCTAAGGCGGGAGGGTCGTTGGCCGCCCCTCCTAAGGGGAGCTGTCAGGCAAAGGCCTGGCTGCCCCGAGAAACCCATTCGCATCCTAATCCCTCCGTAACTAAATAAAGGCAGCACGGCCACGGCTGGCGATGCGCTAAGGGCCTCTGACGGGACCTCCTAACCCACGTTTCCAGATGACTGGAGTCAAATTGGGTTTCCATTGATCCCAGTGGAGGGGGGGGGGGGGGGGGGAGCCTGGGGCTCTGCCAAGCCCGCTGCTCCGGAATCCCCTCTTGGGCTCCGCTGCCATCAGGCGTGCTCTGCCCCCAGGACCTGCCTATGGAGAAGTGGGGCACAGGTGGGAAAAGGGGGGAGGCTGCTGGGTGTCCTCGGCCCCACGTGCTCCGTGAGGTCAGGGCTCTCTGGAGGAAATGGCGAGGCTGAAAGACCGTCAGGCTGGACAGAGTCTAGTTTGTCTCTTTAGGCGAGGGAGAAGGGGATGTCAGCCAGTTCAATGGGCTGCTGGATGTACGTACGGACAGGTGGATGGACAGATGCATGGACGGCTCTGGCTAGCCAAGGACGGTCTTCTCTGGGGGGGCAGGGGGTGCTGGTAAAGAGACTCCCCAGACCTGAGCCTCTGAGCTTTGCTCCATTGGAGCGTGTCCTGCCCTCCTCTGCAGGGGAGAACAGGTCAGTCCCCGCCCCCATGTGACACCCCCTCACATACCTGTATGTCGCCAACAGATCCCCTCTGAGTCGCCTCTTCTCCAGGCTGAAGAGACCCAGTTCCCTCAGTCTCGCCTCATACGGCTTCCCCTGCAAACCGGCCACCAACCTTGTGGCCCTTCGCTGCACTGACTCCAACCTGGCTATATCCTTCCTGTAACGAGAGGCCCAAAACTGAACACAATACTCCAGTTGCGGGCGCACCAGAGTCACATAGAGTGGTAGTAATACCTCTCTCAATCTAGAAGCCACACTTCTGGCTATGCAACCAAGGGTGGCGTTCGCCCTCTTGGCCACCGGATCGCACTGCTGGCTCACGTTCAGCCTGCAGTCGACCAGCACCCCGAGGTCCCTTTCACAAGTGCTGCTCTCCAGCCACTCGTCCCCTAACCTGTACTTATGACACCCATTCCTGTGCCCCAAGTGCAAGACCTTGCACTTATCCACATGGAACGCCATCCTGTTGTCTCCTGCCCACTTCCATAGTCTGTCCAGATCCAAAAGGATCTGGA
>NW_025335761.1:66056994-66072857 GCF_004798865.1 Varanus komodoensis
CTTGCACTTATCCACATGGAACGCCATCCTGTTGTCTCCTGCCCACTTCCATAGTCTGTCCAGATCCTTTTGGATCTGGAGTACCTGCTCCTCAGTTCTGGCCACTGCTCCAGTTTTGCAAATTTTGTCTGTGAATTTGTTCAGCAGGCTGTTCACCCCCTCCTCCAGGTCATCGATTCACACAGACGTATGTTTTTAAAATGGGCCAAAAATTGTGTTACTTGAAAAGCACAGCAAAGCAGGAGAAATCCGTTTGAGGTTGCGGCCTCATCTCTACAATTTACATAACTTTTGCAAATTTTGGAGCAGAGGTCTGCATTGGTCAAAACCCCGAAATTCACGTGGCCAGGGGGCAGCGCGCACCCCTGTAGCCGGAGGCGGCGGCTGCGGCGCTCTGCGTGTTCAGTGCTGCAAAGCCGACCAGAGCGACTGCAACAGTTCGGATGCGGCGAGACGGCACTGATGGCTGCAACTTACCCGAAATGCGCTCGGGCGCCGGAGAGACGCTGCTCTCCCCTCCCCCAGCGTGACCCACTTCGGGCCATCAGCTTGGAGACGCATCAGATGCCTGTCAAGTCCAGACGGAGCAGGTCTGCACAGCGGGCGCGCGGCTCCCGGCGTTCCTTTGGGATGGAGGAGCCAGGAGCACCGGGCCGGTCTGCCACTCAGCGGCTCCCTGCTCCCCGCTTGCAGGCTGGGCTTGTCTGTGCAGGGGACGTGTGCGTTTCCGTGCCCCTTGTCATAAATACCCAAGGCGCACTTCTCCCCCATCGGCCAGAGTGTGGAAAGGCTTTTTGGGTGGTGAGTTTTGCAGCATGTCTCTCGAACCACGTTTTGGGGTGCAGAAATGAGCACTGAAAACACGCACCTGTTGGGGCAAGTTCTGAGAGGGACGGCACTGGAAGGAAATTCTGGTACACGCAGACCCATGACTTGGGCGTGTTGGCTGGACACTTTAGCCAAAGAAAAAGCCTGGCGCTGGGGGGGGGGGCAGTGCCTCCCCAGTGGGCAAATCGCACGCACACACGTGTCTGCTGGGGGGGAACTGCCCCCTCAGCCTCTGGATCTGGGCCTAGCTGTGCACCTCGGCAGCCGTGAAGACGGGCGCAGCAACTCATTTTCCAGGCAGGCCCAGGTTCCTCGTTCCCAACAGGCTGCAGGTGGGTGGGAGGAACAGGTGAGGGATGCAGACACAGGTGCGCCTGCGCTTTGCGTGTTCGCGTCGCCTGCAGCCTTGGCAGGCTAGGCAGCTTGAGAAGGAGGCCAGGTGGGACATATGTTGGATTTGGCTGGAGAACCGAGCCTGGAGACATGCAAATTAAGGAATTCAAATAGGTGGTGGTTTGGATGGCCTGAAAGCATCATTACCTGCTTGGAGGGAATGGAGCCTCGTTATCTTTAGGACGTGGCCTCCCATTTGGAGCCCTGCAACTCCTCCCAAGCTTTCAGATCAACACTTTGGTTGTGGTCCTTGGCCTGGCCGATCTCCGGGGTGAGACCCCCCCCTCGGTCTCCTCTCCCCTCCCGGTGATGCACAAGGAACCCTGGGAACTCCAGCCCAGGTTTCGTCTCCCCTCCCAAGGGTAAGAGCTGCCCCTGAAAGTCCTCCCTGCAGGGCAGACTCTGCTTCAGCTGCAGCAAGTCTTGTCCTGCTCGGGCTTGAGGAGGGGAGCAGAAGGAGCCCCGGCCCAGAGATGCATCACGGCACGGGGCTAGTTCTGACACGCGGCTCTCCAGCCGGAGGGGCACTCCGGGATGCGGCGGGCAGCCCCCACATGGAAGCGAGGATGGCTGAAGCAGGGAGGTGGGAGCCGTGCGCTCCGCTCGCCTGGCCGGCTGGCCGGATGTGATTCATCCCAATGGCTTCTGCAGGAAAGGTGGGCTTCCAACGGGCCCCTGCCCTGGGTGTGGGGCAAAGCTCCCCTGGGACTCAGACTCAGCTGTGCAGAATTGATCACCGCCCTGCACAAGAGGCCGCTGAGATCACGGGCAGGGGGCCGGCATTTGGGGTCGTTCGCCCACCTAGCTTTGGTTTCTTTTCCCTTTCTCATGGAATCAGAAAATCATAGAAGAACAGAGCTGAAAGGGGCCCTGAAGGCCATCGAGTCCACCCCCTGCTGTTGCAGGACACCAGGTCACACCACCCCACTCAGAGGGCTGCCCAGTTTCCCCTTGAATGTCTCCAGTGTGGGAGAGCCCCCCACCTCTCCAGGCAGCCGGTCCCACTGCCGTATTGCTCTGGCAGTGAGGAAGCTTTTCCTGATGTCCAGCCCGAATCTGGGTTGTTGTGACTTGAATTGATTATTCCGTGTCCTGCACTCTGGCATCAGCAAGAGGAGATCTTGAAGATGAAGCTCTTCTTTGACATGATCCTGCAAATTTGGGCATGCTGTTCATTGCTATCCTGCTTTCGTTAGCTGCAGAGCAGGGTGAGGTTTCAGGGAGAGTGGAGCATAAGCAGCACTGGATCTGGCGCAGGGCTGCCTAGTTCGGCATCGTGTTCACCCAGTGGCCAAACAGCTGCCCAGTAGGAAGCTCTCCCACCAGATGTGGGTACAACAGTGCCCTCTTGCCCATGTTCCACAGCAACCGGTGTGCCTAGGCAGTCTTTCTCCGGTACCCCAGCAATAAGCATATGTTCATTCAGACTTTCAAAGAATCAAAGCGATGCAGAAACAGGACAAGAATGAGTTGAATTCAGGAGAAATGGACTGAACAGCACCAAATTCAGCAAATTTCCCATCTCTTCTCTTGCACGGTGTTCCCAAGCACATCCTGGCAGCCATGAGGGCCAGGAACCTGCTTTTTAAAGCAAGCTGTTGATTCCCAGGCAGCTGAATGGTGTGTCTGGATACGGCATTTGATGGAAAATGGACTCACAGGAGCTGTGGGTCCGTCAAAGCCCCGTGCTCTCCATGGCGCTTCCAGCCCCTCGGTGATCCCGGGAATTGCGTCCGGGACGCAGACTTGCTGAAGATGCCTCCCTCTGGCCTCCGGATGCTGCCGGTGGGCCAGAGGGTTATCTGCTGGGCGTGGGGAGGAGGGGGCCCAGGGGCAGCGGGGAGGCTGCAGCCCATGGCTCGGCCAGGCCCCCTGCCCTGCCTGGCAGACGACGGGGGGAGACTGCTGGGGCAGGTGCTGCTGCTGCCAGGCCTCGCTTGTGCCTCTGCTGTGCAGGGCGGGAAAGCCCCTCGTGCGGAGGCCGAGCGTGGGGCCCGAGGCAGGCCAGAGGGCGGGCTGGAGGCAGGGGGGCCTGCACCGGGTCACCGCTACGCAGGTCCGGGGCGGGCCTGGGCTCGGAGGGGGGCCCCCGGGAGCCACGCAGAGCACCCCTTTGTTGTGTGACGGGAGAGAGGCGGGGTGTCGGATAATGACTTAGCTGAGGCCCTTGTGGCGAGTGGCGAATGCTGCCGAGCTGCCGGCTGAGCGGCGGTGGGCCGTCCTGGGGGCCGTCCTGCGTGGAAGGAGCTTCGGCACAGGCCGTGGCGGCACCTGAGCAGCGGGCAGGCGCCGCCCCGCACGGCCTGCTCCACGCCCGCGTGCTCCTCGGACCCACAGGGTGGGACCCCGGCGGCAGGCGGGACTTCTCTCGGGCCAGCACGCGTGCGATTGAAAGGGGAGCCTGACGGGTCCCCGTCCAGGCTGGCCTCCCCGAGGCCGGCCCCCCAGATGTGCGTCCTGGGGGCTGCAGTCCAGCACATCTGGATGGCCCCAGGCTCGGAAGGGGCCCGATCCATTCCCTGCATCGTCGCTCTGCCTCGTGCCTGCACTGCCCCGTCTTCCCCGACCTGCCTGCCCCCGCCAGAAACTCCTTTGAGGGCCACTTGGACCGTCGCCCTTCCTGAGCTCCGTGTCCTGGACTTTACGTCGGAACAGCAGAGTTAACGGCTTCCTTTGCCTTTTGCTCTGCGGGGCTAAGATTCGGTGTGCTGCCTCTGTTGTGTGCGGCATGTGCTTTTTTATTATTTAGAGTTTTCTATCCTGCTTTGATCACACTTCTTAATAACTTGCATTTCTGTGGTTTGAAATGATAATCGCTTGTTTCTTTGCAAATACATTTTGTACACCAAAGTGACAACTGTGGTTTCTCTCTGTGTTTCTTTCTTGCTTTCTTTTTCCCCCCTGAAAGGGAAGAGGGAAGGAATACGTTCCCAGACAACTCGAGGTGTCTTTAACTAGCATTTTTTATTTTTAATCTGCCCTTGATATGTCCTCAAGTGTTACTGGAAAAGGTTGTCAGTTCCACTTTGTGAAGATAGTTTTCAGGAAAAATAAGAGCGTCAGCTTAGCCGCATGATCGCATTTGCTACACTTTTCAGCTTGTAAGCGGCTGACGGGAGAGAAGGGGCATTCTCGCTTGGCTCTTTGTTGGATGACCCACTGGACAGGGTGGTGGAAGGGACAGCTTCCTGTCGTCGCGCTAAGCGGGCCTCTCCGACCTGCCCTTCCTGCGGGGACCTGAGCGCACGCGGCCGTAGCCATGCGGGCGGAGAAGCATGGAGTCCTCTTCTGGCATCCAGCACATCTGGGGCAGTCCAGCACATCTGGGGCCCTTCAGGAAATAAATCCCGCCCTTCTGAGGCCGGGCTGGAGTGGGGACAAGTGAGAGGCCGCTGCCTTTCCTGTCCCTCTGAAACCAGACGAGTGGACTCAGAACCACTCGCTCGGTGAACGCAAAGCCGTTTGGCACCCAGCTCCGCCGCTCGGATCACCGTCTTGGGCCTCGCAGCTCCTTCCCGAGATGATGCCCTCGTGAGCGGACGGAGCTGTGTGGCAAGATCTTGGCCTGCACACGAGGCTGGTTGAGTCGAAAGTCTCTGGCAGAAGCCTTGTGCCTCTAGGCCAAAGCCGAGAACTACGCAAGCCCTCCGCGGGTAGAGGCTCACCCCGCCTGCCCCGAACTGCCTCGGAGCAGAAGCATCCCAGCACCTGCTGTTTTAAAGGCTCTCTGTTGCTCAGCTAGTGACCTGTCTCCCCCCGCACGGCTCCGGGTTCAAGCTAAGATCAGAGGGTTTAAATAGATAGATAATTCAGGAAGCGCTCCGAGGAGAAGCTCAAAATTGACGAAGTGAGGCTGATGCATTGCCTTCGTATTTTTGCTGGGAATGATCTCTCACCGCTTGGATCGAGGGGGGCTGCTTGTTCTGGCTGCCAGAGGCTTACACACGGCGATGCCGAAGCAGCTTTGTCTTGCCATAAAATCGGGATTCACGGGATGAACACGGCCCGCTGGAGAAGCTCGGTTTGGCGGCTCTGTGTGCCCAGGCGGGGTGAGGGCATTGCCCCCAAAGAGGCAGTGGCGGGCAGTGGCCCGGGTGCCAGGAAGGGGGGGGTCCAAACAGAGGTGAGTGTCTGGGTGCAGTGCGGTGTTTCCAGAGCTGCTTGGGCTGAGAGCGGAGTCCCCCAAACTCACTCAGGGCAGTGCCTTCAGGTCCTCCTCACGAGGAGTCTTTTTCCGCTGAGGAGTCCTCCGCTGGAGCCCAGCCCTCCACTGGCATTCTGGGGCCCAGGGGCTGCCCAGCCCCACCTCCGAGGCAGCATCCCCTGCCCCCTCTCGGGGGGAGGCCTCCAGTGGGCCGTGGCAGGTGGTCCCTTGGCCCATCTCGCCTTCCCAAGCTCTTACACATCAGTGGCACCCCAAAGCTCAGAGGCTCTTGCAAATGCAGGCTTGAACAGGCAGAAGTTTCCGGGAGATGCTCTTCTTTCACCCCCCCGCCCCCACCCCCATCCGCCTGAGGGTCAGGGGTCCAAAGCTCTTCCCATGCCTGCCAGGGAAATCCTGAAACAGAGAGGGGGGCTTCTCCACCTGCTCACGGCTTGGTTCAGGGCAGGTTTCCCAACTGAGACCACTCAGAAGCTGCTGGTCACAACCCCCAAGATACCCACCCTGCCTGGCCAAAGGGTGGGAGAGATGGGCTTGTGGTCCAAGGAAATGTGGAGACCCAAACCTGGGAAAGGCTGGCTTAGCCCTTGCGTGCTGGGGGCAGAGAGTGGCTGGCGCAGGGGAGGCGTCTTTGTGCAACGGAGGGGAAGGAAAGGAGGGCCAGGGCCTGGCGAGCAGTCCGGTCGGCCAGCGGTCCCTGCGGGCTCTGAGCAGAGGAGGAAGCGGCAAGCCATGCCGTGACTAGAGCAGGCCGGACTAGAAGGAGGCCAGCATGGATTCCTCAGGGATAGATCCTGCTGGACTATTCTGATTTCCTTGGGTTTTTTATTGGCTAGCCGCCCTGATGGACTGTAGGAATGCTGACGACATTATCTGGACCTGAGCAAAGCTTTTGCCCAAGTGTCCCGTGATATCCTGATTGGCAAACTTGCTGAAAGTGGGCTGGATGGACCCATCGGCAGGGGGATCCACAGTGGGCCACAGAATCGCACTCTGGGAGGTTCGTCTATGGCACCTTCTCAACCTGGAAGAGGTACCAAGCGGGGTCCGCAGGGCTCAGGCCTGGGCCAGCGCTCTGTGGCATTTCCATCGATGACTTGGAGGAGCACATGAATGGAACGGTTATCAGATTTGCAGATGGCACAGAGCTGGGTGGGAGAGCTAATGCCTGGAGGACAGAAGCAACATTCCGGGAGACCTGGATGGGTTGGAGTGCTGGGTCCATCGTATCATAGAATCGTAGACGAGTAGAGCTGGAAGGGGCCACGAAGGCCATCGGGGCCACCCCCTGCTGTCGCAGGACACCAGTTTACACCATCTCACTCAGGTGGCTGCCCAGTTTCCCCTTGAATGTCTCCAGACTGGGAGAGCCCTGCACCTCTCCAGGCGGCCGGTCCCACTGCCGTGTTGCTCCGACAGTGAGAAAGTTCTTCCTGATGTCCAGCCTGAATCTGGGTTGTCGCAGCTTGAACTGATCATTCCAGGTCCTGCATCAGCAAGAAGGGACCGTGACCTTCCTTTTGGTGACAGCCTTTGAGGTCCTTCTAGAGGGATATCGTGCCCCCCCCCCCAGTCTTCTCTCCAAGGCTGAACATGCCCAGTTCTCCCAGTCTCTCCCCATAGGCCAGAGTTTCCAAACCCTGGACCATTTTGGTTGCCCTCCGCTGGACCCTTTCTAATTTTCCTTCATCTTTCTTAAATCTTGGTGCCCAGAACTGGACACAGGACTCCAGGTGAGGTCTGACTAGGGAGGAGTATAGAGGAACTGCTGCTTCTCGTGATTCAGAAGTAATACTTCTCTTAATGCATCCCAAAAGAGCATCTGCCCTTTTGGCAGCTGCATCGGATTGTTGGCTCATGTGTAGCCTGTTGTCCACAATCACTCCGGGATCGTTTTCTTCTTCAGTTCTCTTGAGCACGCATCCTCCATCTTGTATCGATGCCTTTGGTTCCTTTTTCCTGGGTGGAGGGCTTGGCACTCATCCGTACTAAATCTCATTCTGTGGCTTTCAGCCCAGTGTTCAAGTGTATCAAGAGTGCCCTGGATCTTCATTCTGTCCTCTAGGGTGTTTGCTATTCCACCCAGTTTTCTACATCTGTAAATCTGATTATTTTTCCTTGTACTTCCTCATCTAACTCATTAATAAGGATGTTGAAGAGCCCTGGGCCCAGGACTGAACCCTGTTGAAAGCAGCAGAATGAAATTCAGCCGGGATGAACACCATCTTCTGCACCTCGAGAAGGAACTTGGAATGTTGTAGATCACAAGCTGAGTATGAGCCAACTATGTGATAAGGCTGCAAAAAGGGCAAATGCGATCTCAGGTGACATCAGTAGAAGCGCCACTTCCAAATCACCTGAAGGTGTCCAGGGAAGCAGATACATAGATGGTCGGTTTTTCGTTAAAAGTAGTGAGGTCTTTGTGCCGAGCAGTTTGGCACCCGAGCAGCCAAGGAGCTCCTTTTTCCCAAGGAGCCACGAGGAGAGGGCGCTCTTGGATTCGTGCGTCATTGTTGTTCTCTCTACGAGGAGAGGCAAAAAAAGTGCGTTGATGTGCCAACACGGATGAGGAGGAGGAGGAGGAGAGCTGACATTTGCACCCCCTCAGCTGCACAAAGTGCTCCGGGAAGCTCGCAGTACACAAACAGAGAACAGTCTCCGTCCAAAACAAGCCTTAATGCTGCGAGTTCAAAACCGGGGGCAGAAAACTGCGTGCAACACCCGGAATGAACCACCTGGAAGGCCCACCTTCTTTAAAGGGCCTGGGTGGATTTTCCGGCTTGGATTACAGGAAGGTCCTGAGCCGAGGCCGATGGAGGGAAATCTTGCCACGGCTCCTTCATTCGTTCTTTTCTTTTTCATTTAAAGGTAATGGCTCTGTGAGCGTTCGCACAGAATTACCTTTTCACTGAAGCATTCAGATAAAAACCCTCTGATTACGGGGTTGCTGTAATGTTGGTCTTCTGGGAGGCTGAAAAGGGAAGAAAGAGCAGGGCGGCACGAACCAGGCAGCCCGCTCGGTTTGGCGTCACCCTTCCCTTTATCGCCTCGGCTGAGGTTACGAGACGAGGTCTCACTTGGAGGGGGATGCCTGTCCGGGTAGATATGGGCAGGTGTCCCCCATTCTGCCTCCGTATTTGGCTTCTGCCTGACCTTCCACCCCGCCTGCCATCCACTTAATTTTTGACATTCATTTTGAACTGGCACATGTGGAAGCAATCCAAATACTCCGCCGGAATAAAACGGCGAGTGGAAGTGTGACAGGTCGCTCTGTGAACACATTGGCACCATTTCCAGAAGGGGATTAAGCCATTCTAATCCCCCCTCCAAAAAAGGGGTACCGTGACTCTGAGTTTCTGAAGGACAGGAGGGATAAAAGGTGATGAGCCAATTACAGCTGGCTCCGTGCCAGGCGTCTCGAGGGAGATTTCATGACCAGCAGGCCCTTTCCGTGGCCGGCCGCTGCTGCGGGCACGGCAGGGGCGGCCGACGTCCGCTTGATCATCTCGTCTCCGCAGCCCGCTGATACCGGCGTACCTCCCGGGGAACCAGCCACCATGTCTGCAGGCATCACCCAACTGCTGCTTGAGCCAATTCACGCATCTGCTATTTTTATTTTAACGAGCCAGGGCCGCCCTGCGAGAAGGAAGCCGCGGCAATTTCAGCCCATAAAAGCATGAGCTTTGGGGAATGAACTTGGGTCTCCGGCTAATGACCTTCCTCAGGCTGCTTCTCCAAGGCAAAGTGGCGCATGGTGCCCTCACCGTGCAGGGCCAGCAGACCCTCTTCATGGCCCGGATGAAAGGCCTGCACTGGAGGGGGGCGAGGGGGGGTCAAGGAGTGTGGAAAAGGGGCCCAGAGGATGGGAAGCAGTGCTCTGGTCCGGACGGCTTGGGTTGGCACCCTCCCTTTCAGGGGGGCTGCGGCCTCGCTCCCTGCTCTGTATGGCGGGTGCGG
Organism: Varanus komodoensis; assembly: GCF_004798865.1. Lineage (NCBI taxonomy): Eukaryota > Metazoa > Chordata > Lepidosauria > Squamata > Varanidae > Varanus > Varanus komodoensis. Next base: position 66,066,335 of record NW_025335761.1, read on the forward strand.
TTGTGAGAAACAGGACCCTGCATGGTGCCTGGGGCCATGACACCGCCCAGACCTCCTCCTCAGGTGAACTCTGGGCAAGGAGGTGCCCACTGGCCAGGCGGCCCTGGGCGGAAGGGCCGGAGGGGGCCTGCCTGGCAGGCCGGAGGGGGCCCTGTGGCTGGATCAGGTCCGCAGCCTCTCTTGTGCAGCGCCCTCTTTCCCACGGCCAGGCGCCTCTGGCACGGGGGGCCAGTGCCCTGCTCAGGCACAGCCCGTCAGCCAGGATGGCTCGAGGGGGTGGGCGGGTGGCACCCGGGTCAGAGCCTTCTTCCGCGCTTTCTCTCTTACGCCAAACTCTCTTCCTTTCACTCTTCCTCGTGTTTCCTGCCCCCCTCCTCTCCTACCTGTCCTCTGCCCACCCCCTTCCCTCCCCAGGTGTCTCCTGATCGCATCCCAACCCCTGTGGATTTGGGGATTTCCCTGAGGGGCAGGCAGGACAGACTGGAGACGCTGCAGGTGTGTGTGTGTGTGCAGGGGAACCTCCACCTGCCACGGGGCTGCAGCCCCCCCCCCCCCACACCACCCGGGCTTTTTGGCTCGAGCTACTCGGGAGGGGGGAGTCACCAGCCACCCGCACGATCCGTCTGGGGGCTGTGGCGCATCGCGGGGCCATCCTTGCAGCCCTCCTGATTGCCCTTCGTGGCGTCTCGCCCACCTGCTCGGTGCCGTGTGCTTCTCAGGTGGGCCAGTGAAGTTTGTGCGTTCTTACGCTACTGAGCATTCAGCAGGAGACTTGGCCAAAGCCGTCGCTGCCACCGCAGGCGACGTCGCGAAGCACGGGTGCCATGCGCAAATGGTCTGCGCAAGTCCGGGACTCCGTGCACAGGGACGACGCAGCTGCCCAGGGAGCCCCCACGCGAGGGGGGGGCGTGCAAGACCTCCTCCTGCCCAGCTCCTCCGCGGCCGGCGTGTGCAGGCAGGCCTCCTCTGGTGAGGGAGGGAGCCGTGGCCAGCACGGCCAGCAGCCATGGAGAGCCTCCGCTCCTCCGTGAAGCTGTCCAGCCCCTCCTCAAGCCCCCCAGATCGGCGGCCGTCGCCACTTCCCGTGGCAGCGCATTCCACAGCTTAGCTGCTGGGAGAAGGAGCCCAGCCTTTCACGGCAGATTCAGTCAGTTGCATGGAGGTGGGGGCAGACGGAGCAGCTCTGGTACTGGGGCCAGAGCGAGGGGTCCTCTGGGGGGCTTCCGCCCTGCCGCGCTGGCCGCCTCCTCCCCTCCTCCCCATCCTGCGGCCGTTGGCCTTCTAAAAAGGCTGCGGAGGATTTCTCAGGGGTTGCCCTTGGCTGTGGAGCGGTCTGCCCGAAAAGATGGCCTTGCTGAAGACCTCTCTCCTCTGACAGGCCCTCCCAGGTGGGCCCTCCTGTCCAGTCCATTTAATACGTTGTCTTAGTCAATTTGGCTCACTGTTGGTTCTAATTTCTTGTAAACCACCCAGAACCAGTGGGAATGGGGCGCTGTATCACTATGAAAACGAACACACAAACAGAAGCTTTTCAAAAGTCTGATTGCAACACCAGGGGCTTTTTTGTGGGGGCAGGGAATTGCACTGGAGGGGGGATAAGGGACATCACTGCACCCCGGATCACCCCCCGTGCGGCAGCCGATCCTCGGGGATGGGTTTGCGTGCCGCTTTGCAGCTGGGCCGCAGCTCCTCGGCAGCACCCCTGCCTTGCGTGGAGACGGCGCCGGCGCTGAGCCCGGCAGCATCCTCAGGGATGGCGAGGAACGCCAGTCTGCCTCGGATCCCTGGCCCTGCTGTGCCTCGGCAGCCCGATCAGCCCTGAGCTCGGTGCCTCCTCTTGCGCTGGAACGTTGGGACATGTGCAGACACAACTCCGTTGGGCCAACATTTGGTCCCTTCCACGGGCCAGTCGGGTGCCTCTGGAAGCCAGCAGGTACACATCCACCCAGTGGAAATTGGCCAGCGGAAATCTACCTTCGGGGAATACCTGACATAGCTTCTACCTGGAGCCACCAGATAATCTGAGCATCCTCTGCCACAGGCCGAGCTAGCAAAGCGGTGCTGCTCAGCCATGCCGGATGCTTCTGGGATGCAGCGCTATCCAAGAATGTGAGGCTGCCAGCATCCCCTACCGCGCTGGCTGGGTCTTGTCTTCTCTGCCTCCCACAGGATGACACAGTTCTTAATTCAAAGCAGCTCTTTTATTGATTCCTGATTGTTTACTTGGATGTGGGCCCGTTAATTTTAACAAAGCTGTTAATAAAATGTCAGCTCCTTCTTAGAAACGTAGAAACATAAAACAGAGCGAGTCAGAAGGGGCCTCCCAGGCCATCTAGTCTGACCCCCGGCACCAGCCGGCTCCGCTCACAACATGCCCACCATGTGGACGCCCATACTCTGTAGAGCAATTCTTCCTCAAGGGCATCTTGGGGACAGCCGGCATCTAAAAGAGCAGAGGGCTGCCTGCTCAGAAGCACTGTCCAGTGGATTAGGGCATGGCTGACTGACTGAAAGCAGAAGGTAACCATTAGCGGGGAATCATCGGGATGGCGGCCAGTGGCAAGCGGGTCCCCCAGGGCTCTGTCCTGGGGCCGATCCTGTTTAATCTTTTCATTAACGACATGGAAGAAGGGGTGAACAGTCTGCTGATCAAATTCGCAGGCGACACTAAACCGGAGCAGTGGCCACAACTGAGGAGCAGGTACTCCAGATCCAAAAGGATCTGGACAGACTATGGAAGTGGGCAGGAGACAACAGGATGGCGTTCCATGTGGATAAGTGCAAGGTCTTGCACTTGGGGCACAGGAATGGGCGTCAGAAGTACAGGTTAGGGGACAAGTGGCTGGAGAGCAGTACTTGTGAAAGGGACCTCGGGGTGCTGGTTGACTGCAGGCTGAACATGAGTCAGCCGTGTGATGCGGTGGCCAAGAGGGCGAATGCCACCCTTGGATGCATAGCCAGAAGTGTGGCTTCTGGATCGAGAGAGGTGTTACTGCCACTCTGTACGATTCTGGTGCACCCGCAACTGTAGTATTGTGCTCAGTTCTGGGCCCCTCATTACAGAAAGGATATAGCCAGGTTGGACTCAGTGCAGCGTAGGGCCAGAAGGTTGGTGGCCGGTTTGCAGGGGATGCCGTATGAGGCGAGACTGAGGGAGCTGGGTCTCTTCAGCCTGGAGACGAGGAGACTCAGAGGGGATCTGTTGGTGACACACAGGTATGTGAGGGGGTGTCACACGGAGGTAGGTAGAGACCTGTTCTCACCTGCAGAGGAAGGCAGGATGCGCTCCAACGGAGCCAAGCTCAGGGAACCCAGGTTGCATTTAGATGCCAGGAAGCCCTTCCTGCCAGTCAGGACCCCGAGGGTGTGGAATGGGCTTCCATGGGGGGTTGCTGAGGCCCCATCGGTGGGGGTGTTCAAGGACAGGCTGGACATGCGCATGTCGTGAGCAGAGCCAGCTGGTGCCGGAGGTCAGACTAGATGGCCCTGGGATGCCCCTTCTGACTCGCTCTGTTTTTATGTTTCTAAAACTATGTCAGTTTTGTGTGAGGGCCAGCGAAGCATGGCTCTCTCTCCTTCCTCATGACCAGTGTGGTTCCTGGTGCAGCTTTGGACCCCAGTCCACTTCCTGCTGTCTCTAGTCCTGCCGTACTTCTGAGCGAAGGTCTCTCTCTCTTCACTTCCCTCTCTGAAAGGCTTCCAGGTGTGGCAATTCACCCACCCTCGGCCCAGTCTGCAGTGGGGCTCGCAGCCCACCCAACCCGTGCGCCTGGGTATGGTGGTCCGAACTGTGAGGGTTGCAGTTACCCGGCACTACATGCTGACGTGCATGGCTGGAGAGGGATGGGAGAATCAGGATCTTGCCCAGTGCTTGCCTTCCAGACTGGACACTCAGAAGCAATTTGTGGTTCAAGTCTGGATATTCCCAAACTTTTGATGTGATTCTTGGATCAAAAGAACGACACGCAATAGCACATGAACATGCACGCAGAGCGTAAAGTGCTTGCTTTTGAGAAAGAAGTGTTCAAATATAGCTTCATCAGTGGAACAAGATTAATTAGTGTAAAATTAAGTTACAATTGATGTGTACATTTGTAAAAGATGGAAAAATTCATATGGTTTTTTGTGTTAAAAAGCTCACAATCTGATATGCTGGAACAAAGCCTCCAGATAAAATTTGGAGAACTTCGAAGAGCTTGGGTGTTCTGCTGATTCATATGTCCCTAATGCAAATTCATAGATGCGCAAAAAGAAGAGACGAAATCAGTGCTTGTTGGAATCTGCTTGGAGATGGGACTTGCAGTCCTTTGGCAAGCTGAAGGTTTGCTCTGAAGGAGAGACAGGAAATGGTCCACATGATTCTTGGTGTGGAGGCATTCTCGTTCATCATACCAGGACCCTAAAGGGATCCTTCCACGAAGCTGGTGGAGAGCAGATTGAGATAGATGAAAGGACAGCCTTCTCACGGGGCTTTTTAAAGAACGGAATTCACTTCTACAAGATTCCACAGTTTTGTTCTCCCTAAAGGGATCAGTCAAAGTCCTGGAGGAGGAGGAGGCCGCCAAGGGCTGCTCCGGATGGCTCCATGTCACCTCCAACCTCAGAGGAAACATAGAACATTGAGTGAGGCAGAAGGGGTCTCCTGGGCCATCTAGTCTGACCCCCGGCTCCAGCCGGCTGTGCTCATGGCATGCCCACCATGTGCATGTCCAGCCTGTCCTTAAACACCCTCACCATTGGGACTGCAACCACCTCCCAGGGAAGCCCATTCCATACCCTCGGGGTCCTAACCGTCAGGAAGTATTTCCTGGCATCCAACTTGAACCTTAGTTCCCTGAGCTTGGCACCACTGGAATGCGACCTGCTTTCCTCTGCAGGGGAAAAAGGGTCATGACCCACCTCTGCATGACACCCCCTCACATACCTGTATGTTGCCCACAGATCCCCTCTGAGTCTCCTCTTCTCTAGGCTGAAAAGACCCAATTTCCTCAGTCTGTCTTCACATCCCCTGCCCATTTCCATAGTCTGTCCAGATCCTTTTGGATCCTTTTGGATCTGGAGTACCTGCTCCTCAGTTGCGGCCACTGCTCCAGTTTTAGTGCCGGCTGCAAATTTGATCAGCAGACTGTTCACCCCTTCTTCCATGTCATTGATGAAAAGATTAAACAGGATTGGACCCAGGATAGAGCCCTGGGGGGCCCCGCTTGTCACTGGCCGCCATCCCGATGATTCCCCACTAATGGTTACCTTCTGCTTTCAGTCAGTCAACCATGCCCTAATCCACCGGACAGTGCTCTGGTGTATCCCAAAACTCCTCAGTTTCTCCACCAGGATATCATGGGGCACTTTGTCAAAGGCCTTGCTGAAATCCAGGTAAACCATCATCCACTGCATCCCCTCCATCTAGCCATCTCGAAACCGTGTCATAGAATCCCACAAGGTTTGTCTGGCAGGACCTGTTTTTGCGGAAGCCGTGTTGTGTGGCTGTCAGCCTCCCTTCCCTATCTAGCATCACTAGATCTCTATTATGAGCCTTTCCACTGTTTTTCCTACAATGGACGTAGGGCTAACCGGTCTATAATTCCCCATGTTTCTTCTACTACCCTTCTTGAAAATTGAGACCACTGATGCCTCCCTCCAGTCCTCTGGAACTTCACCCGTTCTCCACGAGGCCTCAAAAATGGAGGCCAGCGGGCGTGAGAGAACCCCTGCCAACTCTCTAAGTCCTCTCGGGTGCAACCCGTCAGGGCCTGGCGCCTTTGTAATGCCCAATGCCCTGAGGAGCCCCTCGACTTCAAGGGAGGGGGCAACTCTAATCTGTGCCCCTAAGTCCCCAGCCTCATCTAATCTCTAGATATTCCCCCATCTTGCTTTGGGGAGAACACAGAGGCAAAATAGTCATTTAGCATCTGTGCCTGTTCCCTCATATCAGTCACTGGATCTCCTTCATCCTTATTTAGAGGTCCCACCACTTGTCTCCCCTTCCTCTTCCTATTTACAGGAAGGTAGAAGCCCTTTTTGTTGCTCTTGATGTTCTTGGCAAGTCTCAGCTCGTAATCAGCCTTAGCCTTGCGAAGAATCCTTCTGCAATGGGCCTCCTCCCCCGGGTATACCCTTTTGTCTGTTTGCCCCAGTACCCACTTCCTACGGAGGTTCCTCTTTCATCTAATCCCTTTAACCACCTCCTTTCGCATCCATGGCGGCACTCTCCTCCGCCTCCCCACCTTACTGCCTAGAGGTATCGTCAAGGCTTGCGCCTCCAAAACCTCCCTTTTGAGTGCCATCCACCCCTCCTCAACTCGCTTGCCTTCCCGTAACCTGTCCCAGGAGACTTTCCCCAGTCTGGCCTTCAGTTGGCCAAAGTTGGCCCTCTTGAAGTCCCAGCTTCTAGTGCTCGACCTGCTGCCCATCCGCAGTCCCCTGATCTCAAAGCAAAGGATGGAGTGATCGCTCGCATCCAGAGCTCCCCTAATCTGTACTTCATCTATCAGCTCCTCCCTATTGGTCAAGACCAAGTCAAGAA